>NW_009910570.1:10765-85404 GCF_000696875.1 Nestor notabilis
TAAATTAATAATTATCTGACATACAGTCATACAAGGTTGCTACACCTACTGTGCATGGACTGTTTTAAGAGACAGTCTCTGTGTTGAGCCAGAATTTCTCCACTTCCACCTTTTGAGACAGCCCAGAGAAAAATTGCCTTCAGTTTTTTTGGATGATGCTGAAGTACTCATATGTTGGAAAAGAATATGAAGAGAAGATCAAAGGAGTTGTTTTAGGTTAGTGAAATAAAGTGTATAGTATGAATATCTGTAAATACATAGTATGACTTGTGTTAAATCCTGATTTTTACTGCCTACTGTAATCGGCCTGGAGAAAAAGCTGCTACATGAATCACGTAAAGGAATCATACATACAAGAATCATATGTTCAATTTTACCTATATTTAAAATAACTTTGATATATATTGTAGCACTTCTCTGTTCACTCATAATAACACAGGATGCACCATTTTAATAACTGAAACAAGTGAGTTTAACAAAGTTAAATGTTTACAGCCTAGATGGCTGGGAAGTGGAGTTTTGAGTCAGTCATTTAAATGTGTCAATATTCTAATTAAACTTTACAAGTAAAAATAAATTTAAATCATTTTTTTTACATATTTGATATTATGCACATCTTCTTTGATAATATCCCCAAAACATCATAGTTTAGTGACTTTTAGTATCAAACTGTCACAAGCAAGGATTTGTCTGTTTTAACAAACTATTTACAAGTTGCCAAAGACTCTTCAAACGTGGAATCAAAGTATACTCATTATAAACTTAATCCAAACCAAATTTATAGCTGAAAAAATTAGATAAACTGCTGCTGTTATCATTTCTTCTTGATATTATTCCTCATGTATTTGATTTGGTTCTAATTATCCTTATAAAAGTTGTCATGGTCAAATTTAATGGGAGTTAGAGGGGGCGAGTGTATCTTGTTTCAAACAGACCAATTCTGATTCATGCCAGTTAAGTCCTTTTTTTTTTTAATGTATCCACCAAGCTTCATGTGTTAATAAAATAAAATTTAGTGTTCTCAATTAGTGAGATTGGAGAATATGATTGAAATTGGCTTTGAAAAAGTATTTTTAGGGCTTCTTCGTTAGTTGCTAAAGTTCCCCCTTCCAGTTAATGTTCCGCACTGTTTACAGTAAAGATTATGATCATAGAATGAAAAGCTCTGGATGACAGAACAGAAGAAAGATGATAATCAAAGATGTGATGTAAAGTACCATTAGAACAGAATCTTTGATAAAAACAAGAGCTTCTAGCTCAATTTTGGTTTAGTTGCCTAGTGTTTACCTCCAAATTGCATCAATATTAAGAGTTTTACAAGTTTCTGTGAAAAAATGAGGCACGTTTCATGAACAAAGTGAAATAATATTTGAAATAATTAAGTCACGTTAAGAAGGATCTCTTCGTGGGGAGCTTAATCTGATTTTCTGTCTCTATTTCAAGAAGCCTAATTTTTCAGGAGTTGAAATTTCAAGTTGCTGGAACATGATTTCAAGCTGGAGTAATATAAACCTGTTCCCCTGTTGGTGCAGAGTCTGTGTTGTTTGTAGTCTTCCGTTTTTGGTGGATTACCTGTTTGTTGTTAATAGTAGATGTCATCAGTACATTGCATTGATTCCCAGAGAGCACTATCAAATTATCTGAGAATGCCAAAGATGGTTAACTTGTGGTAAGCACAGGGGATTTTTAAGACATTACTCTTAGAAAGGGAAAATAGAGTAAAACCTGTGTGAGTCTGCAGGGAGATAATGAACTGAAAAGTTAAGGCTCCATTCGAGTAACAAAAATCAGAATGAAGACTGTTACAGAAATATAGAAGTAGATATACCTCATGAGACTGCCTAATCAAACCTCTTATCCATGGCAGGATCAAATATGCTGAAATTAATCCAGACTGATATTTATCTAGCTTGCTCCTAAAACCTCTGAGGATGAAGATATTGTACTGTTCAAGCAGTCTTTTCCTGGAATTTCTGTCCTTTACTGTGAGAAAGGATGTCTTGTCTGCTCTGGTAGGCAAGCTGATATTTTAGTCTTTACTTCTGCAGACATTAAGAGCAGAGGGTCACTGTATTCTTCTGGCATTAGAAACTCTCCATGATCTCTACCTCCATTCTCTCTTTACTAATCTCAAAAAACCTAATTCCTTAAGTCTCTATATAGTTCATGTTTAAAAAAGATTTAATGTTCTTTTGTTTTCCTTTAAAATAGTTTAAGTTTAGCCATATTTTCTTAAATTGTGGTGCTCAAAACTAGGCGAAGTATTCCAGCTAGGTATTCTTCAGCATTAGCTAGAGCACAATAATTACCCTGAGTGTATTACATATACCATATGCATGCCATGTTGAAGTATGTCTCATTATGATCTTGTTGCTGTGTATAATTCAGTGTTAGTTTTTATTTATTTAAGGAACTACTCAACTTTTTAGTTACGCCTTTCTGCTGCCTAGTAACTTATTCTGCATTTTTAGTCCCCATTTGATTTTCTGAAGTTGCTGTTTCCTTTATCTGGTTCATTTGGGGGCTATCTCTTCAACTCTGATCCTGTCCCTTTGGCATTTTTAATCTTTCCAAAGCTAGTGTTAGAGGTGACAGGTATGTCATCTATTCAGTCCTACAAGATGTCATTTAAAACTTTGAACAGATGAAGATTCAAGGCCTGATACTGATTGTTGCTCTGAGCAGAAGCATTAATTGATGTGTGCATATCATGATAGAAATTTTACCTAGATTGAGTTTTCCCAGCTTGCTTGTGAGACTGTTGTAGAAGACACCATCAAGAAAAGACCTCATTTCTAAGCTACCTATACTAGATTATGAATCCAGCAGGCAATATTTCCTGGCAGTAAGTTTCTACAACCTTAATCAATTTTTAAACTGTATGAAATGCTAGAAGGCTAACTGTGGCTAAGCAGCATGTGACTTCTGGGCTAAATATAAACCAGAACACAGGAAAAGCAACAACATAATTTATTTAGAAGGAAAGAAAATAAATTGCAGGAGTTTTTAAGAACTGAAAGAATGGATGTAGAGATTCCATCCTAAATGAGACCAAGGAAACACTGCTGCTGCATTGTTTAGGTGGATTGTTGGCTTCCCCCGGCTCTGGCTGTGTCCTAGTATTCTGTGTTTAATGTTGCATCTCTGGAGATTTATATTCTTGACAAGATCACAGAGGGTGCTAAGTTTCTTTCTTTGTCTGACTATGCAACAAAACATATATCAAGTAGAAAGCCTTTTTTCTTTGGTAATGATATCCACCAGAAGATTTGGAGCTTACTTACAAAATCATGTGTTCTTTTTTGAAATCAAAATGCTCAAAAGCAGAGAAAGGAGACAAAAACAAAACAAAAAAAAAGCTTGCTTGTTTGATTTTTTTTTTTCCTTGGGGTTTTGGTTGGTTCATCCACTAGGTAAATTGAGCCTGGTTCATTGAGGACAAAGTGGCAGGCTAACCCATAAAAATCAGAGCACTATTCAACAAAGTTAATTTTATGAACGCAACAGATCCATGTGTAAAATTTAAGATACTTTAACATCTCAAAGACCCACTATGGCCTGAGTTTCCATTAACCTTGATACCTATCAGCAGAGGTTAGAATAAAATACTGGGAAACAAACAAATCCTCATAAGCAAGGGCAAAGATCACCAGGGTGACTTCATGGTGACCATAGAGTTTCTGCTTCAAGGCCCATATTAACCTATAAGGCTGTACCCATTAATAGGCTGAGACTTCTGTTACATCTAATTCAGAAAACTGTAGTTAAAGCATGAGGGAAAGTTTGGTTAAATGATTTGTTGGGTAAGTAGCTTGAGACTCCTTCTTAAAGTCCTGGAGCTGTTCATAGATGATCAGTCGATCAGTGTTTTTCTTAAAAGTGAGGCATGCGATTTGGTCATACAGCCACAGTACCTAATCTTATACCTTCTGAAATGATGCCCTTCTTGACTTGGGGCTAGGAAATTGTATTTGTTATTATTTTTCTCATCCTCCCTCTGTAGCTGAGTTTGAGCACATAAGGTACTTGCCCATATAAAGGAGAATAAGATTAAAGGAGAACTGTTCCACAAAAATATCTGGAAGTCTTGTCATAGGTATGGAATGCAAAGTACTGTAATGTTATACAAAGATTTTTCCACAGTTAATTTTGACTTTATTTGATGATATTAATTCCCCGAACTTGTGGCAGCAAATTGTAATACCAACCTACTTAGCCAGATCTTGAAATGTACAATTGCATATGGGGAAGGCTAATCATGCTTATTTTTCCTAGTGTTACCAGGCTCACGCTGGTTTTATACCATAGGATGCATCAAGGAAGTAAAGAAAATATGTCTGTGGCCTAATTAGCTACCACACTATTATTTATAGGCTTATCTAGTGCTATTTACAGGATATGAAAGAGTTGGACAATAAAAAAGTGCCTCTGTGATTACATTACACCATGAAATACGGCAGGTCAGCCTGTTACAGGCTAAAGCAGTGTGAATCTCAGGCATCATCAGTTCCTTTCTACATATTTTTTTCTCCTTATAATAAGGCACTGATGCTGGATAATTTATATTCTACTTTCATTTTCTATCTTTTACTGGCTTCAGATTTTAGATATGATAATAATTTTCCACAAATCATTGATGGAATTCAGGATTTGTTCTTAAATACAGAATCCCTGTGCTTCCAAAGAATCAAATTGCAGCAATTACCTTGCAGTCCCTGATTTATAAGATTTAAGGTAGTATTTGTAAATGGCTTATGCAAAATTAATCATACCTTGCAAACTGTATAAGGGGAATCGTTCACAGCAATGCAACATAATCCAGTGGATGAAGCGTCAGTCTTTAAGGCAAGAGAACAAGACTGGTGCAAAATACTTCTTGCTATTCCTCTTACGCATGCTATCATATAAACACTCATGTTCCTAAGTTACTCTTTTTTTAGCCATCTCTTACATTACATGGGTTTTGGAGGAGGAATTATGTCATATGGTGTTTTTCTTCCCTACCCAGGAAGACTAGTTTCGATGTTAGTGCAAACTACTAGGCACAACTGTAATGCAGATAATAGTAAGTAATAATTGCAATACTGTGTTCATTAATGGTAGTCAGTTCTAATTAAGGATTTACCTAATACAGTATGTTAAAGGCATCTAAGGCAGGTGCGGTGTTATAGCTAAAGGGATGTATAAACTCATGATTGGGATAGCTCACTGGAAATGAATAGCAATTCAAAGCAAATAGGTGGAAGCAATAGGATGGTTGCAGTCTTTTGGTTGCGCAGCAATGAAAAATGCGGCTGAAACACCATAGCAGTTTGATTCTCTAGTAGCAACAGGGGATAGAGTATTCCCAAATAACCCAAAGGGTTATGTATAATTTTGACATTAACTCCGGTAGTTTCTGCCTCTCTGCTGGTATCACATTAATATCCCTGAGATTCAGTTTTACCAGCTAGTCTTCAGTGATATGCTTCAGTCTTGACCACGTGCTCTGTAACATATTTGGCAGCATTTTCTGTGTTAGATGGAAAAAGGGTTATGCAGCTGCTTTTCAGCAGTATTCAGAGAGCATGAACAGCTTTGCATCCTCACTTTATCTTTCAGCACCCAGATAATCATTCATATTTTTCAATAGTGAGGACAAAGCAGAATCTTGTAGCATTTTGTATAATAAAGTTCTTAAGAATAACTGACAGTTCTCGTTGGCAATATCAAATACAAAAGGGTCAGAGTCTTTTAGAGAGTAGCCCTATTTGCTCCCAATATACAATTTATATTTGGAAATGCTGGGCTGGTGAAGGAGTTCCTTAATGTGGGACAGACATGATCATCCTTCGAAAATACTACAAACATTTCTTGTGCAAGAAATGCCATGAATTCAGCCCTCAAAATCCTTGAAAGGGTGTTGTTTAGGCACTACCAAATATAGGACATTCAAAATCATCAACTCCTTTCTAAAAAGGATTGTTTCTTAATCGACAGCAGTGAAAACAGTTGAAAGATTTGGTGTTAGTACAGGCATCTGTATTCCTCTGTGATGTCTTATCCTTGTCTAAAAATTTGCAAAGTGATAAGATAATGGTCTTAATATGCAGTATTCATAAACTTTTCAGCAGTTTATTTCTTTAAAATTCTGAGTTTGACTCTGTGAGAGAAAAGTTTGAGTCCGACACCTTTATAGATTAGACACATTTTCCTTGTATAAAGACTTGCATGGCAAAGCATTACAACGTGAGTAACTTCTTTTGTTGAAAGCACTTCTCTTGTGCTTGAAATAATTCATGGGTGCTCATGTTTGCACTAATAGGTTTAGGATGAAATAACTAAATTATGAAGTATTACCTATTATCTGTTTCACTAGGAATAAAAAATAAGTATTTTTTGTGAGCAAATTGGGTAATGAAATATGCAAAAAGATCACAGAGTTACCAGATCTGCATATGTAGATACGTATTCTAAATTAATATACATGCGCACATTTAGACTAGGTTGTTTAAATAGTGCTTGCCCATGTTTAGATCAAATACATACAAACATGTTTCAGGAAAATGTCCCTAAGGCATGAATATATATTTGTATATTTTCAGATTTTTAATGAAGAGAATTGTGCAGACTGCAAAATGAAAGACCTGCATATTAAAATAATAACTGCCGAACCTAAGTGAATTCTTAATAGGTTCCACCTCCCACTGATAAATTGGCTTCTGTACTTTTTGTTTGTTCTTGCTTAGGTTACAAATTACGTTATTTGAGATACCAGTATCTTAGTTCTTCTGCTGTTTGATCATTAAATAGCAGAGAGAACCAGGGAAATAAAGATTCAGTGTTGTCAGCACTGGAAAATTATTTTCTGATTTTTAATGTGTGCTTCCACACTTTTCATTGAAAGAGAATTCCATATTCTTTGTATGATATTTCTGCCATGAAAATCGAGTATCCTTTTGGGATAAATGTGTCAACAGAAATGTACATCACAAAAATAAATGGAATAATTGCAAGCAAACAATTTTCAGCTTGTGTTCTCAGGACTCTTATTTTTATTGATGTTTTGCTCACTCTGGGAATCTTTCTTGATAATGTAATCTTGAAAACAGTTTGGTTCTTCTCTGACCTTTGCATTCAGAAACATTTGTTGATGTGATTTTGCATGCAGGTTTTTTCCCCTAAGGTGTTATAGGAAATTCTGATCAGGAACAGTTTAACTGAAGTGTAAAATGGCTCTGCAAAGACTACAAGTTTAAAGGAGGCACACAGGTAATACATCCTTCACATTTTCCATACAACTACCTCATTTTTATTATTCTGGCACTTTTGCATCTGTCTACCATAGTTAACTAAGGAATATAATAGCAACAAGAATGCACCATCAAAAAAAGGACGTTTTTATTTAGTTTATCTCCAGTGTGGTGGAGAAAAACTGTCCTGACTTGCTACCACATCTTTCTTGTTTGGATCAGTATATCTGTGTTCTAGACCCTTAAAGCCAGTTTGCATTATATCACCAGAAAAACTTGAAGCTGATTTTCCTTGCTCTTTATTGACTGCTGGATGTGAGAAGATAAGTTCAATTCTTGTCAGAAACAACGAATAACAAACCCGGTTGCTTTTGTACCTCACTAGTGGGCTGGGGGCTCCAGGGAGGTGGTAGTACAACTTGGATTTTGGTGGCTGCTTTGCCCTATGTCACTTTTCCATGGTCTATCTGCGCACTGGGGCTGCAGCATCCTCACTTTTTTTGGCCTGAGACTGGAGCTGAGTAGTCCAGCTGCCTCTTCCATTGCAGTTGAGGTAGTGCATCAGCTCTCTGACTGTTTTGTTGGGTTTTTTTCCCTTTTAACCTTACTTTTCTGACAACCTGGTCTGAGTTATTTACGAGTAATGCCACCTTAGTGTATAAATCACTTTATCCTTCCCAGGTCACTTCATCCAAAGTGCCAAACACTAAAAAAGGGGGTCTGGAAACTGATTGTGTAGCTCTGGCATCTAAGTAGAAAAACTCCTTCTTCATGTCAGAATGATTCAGAGCTTTTCCCTCTATTCAAAAATAAATAATATCCTCATGACAGCTGCAATGGCTCCTCACATGAGAAGTGTACTTTAAATAATTAGAATCAAGAAGCTCTTCTAGCAGAGGAAACAAAAAAGGGTGAGTTAGCACTTTGCCTAGTTATCTTTAGGAAGTGTTTCCCAGTCTGAAGCTTTGAGAACAAACTGTCATAAGTGAAAGTTTAAAAACCGTACTAAGAAGGATAGTCAAGCTCTTTAATGACAAAGTCTTTGCAGAGTCACTGTGCAAAATTATGATTATGATTAATTTCCTTAGGGGGTGCATGACTGACAGCAACTGAAGCTGGCTATCACACAGCTGTAAATTGAAATGTGGTTAAGTTGCACTGTTTGCTACCCAGAGGCAAAAAATACAGACTGGCATGTTGAACTGCACAGGACATACTGCTTTTTTTAAGTGTTTTATGTTACCAAACTAGACTAAAAGGGTAGGATTAAATCTTCAGTGCTTTTGCCCCACTCTTTCTGACCTTTTTCTGTGCTGTCTAGTACATTTGACATTCCAGAGGAAGATGCAAAGCAGCACAGCAAACATTCCAAAGTTTTCTGCAAGGAAAATAAAAGTTATCGTGAGTCCAAGTTGATGTGTATGTTCTGCCATTTGTATTTGTTGTCTCAGTAGCATAAAATAGATAGCCAAGTGGTTTAGTTAGACTTTTCAGTTTCTTCTTTCATGTAAGGGCAGTCTAGACCTGACAGTCCTTTTTAGCCTCCCCTTGTCAAGCTACTATCAGAGGAAATATGTCCAGAATGCATCTGAAGTGTCAAGAAGTTCCCAGCTCTCTTCTGAGGCACTCAGCATTTGATGTTCTGAAAAAGCTTCTTTAATCTATGCCTTTAAGAACAGGACTGAAGTATCCTGCACACCATAAAAGCAAGTTTCTTCTTCACAATTTTATTTCTTGTTCTTGGTTTGGGTTTTGGAATCCAGGGTAGGATTTTCTAAAGATGTCAAACATAATGCATAATGAAAACTTCCAAGATTTTGAAATAATGTCTGAATCTTCATATGAGCTCTACTGAATGAAAAGTCTTATTTTAGAGTGCTAAGGAACAAACCCATCTGGGCACAAGAAATAAAAACTAAGGAAGAGTTGCATTTCACAGCTGCAAAACAGTACCCCATCTCTTCTACTCCTTACATTCATTATAAGCTAGAGAAAATGTTATAATGATATTTTTGAAGGTAAGCTTCTTTTGTTTGTCTTTAAAAGAATATAGTAATTTTGTACCACAGACAATGATTAATTTTCAATGGGATTTGTGTTCATAAATGACTTGAACCTTTTTGAAAATCCCATCCTCAGTCATTGCTGTGGCTGTGTTGCCATTGTAGCTAGTCTTCCATCTGGTCTTTGCAGCATCAGGTGCCTTCATGCAGAGGAAACAGCCTGCTTGACAAAGAGGTGTCAAACCACGGCAGGATGGCTGGCCTGTTGTGGAACAGCAGCTGTCAGAAGAAAACAAAAAGAGTTCGAGTCTTTCTTTCTTTTATCACAGGTGACAGCTGAGGGAAATGGAGATAGATTTTAATGCTGGAAACAGGTTTTATTTTAGAAACCCAATTGTTCTCTTTTTTCCCTAGTATATACTGTGCCAAAAATGTTACAGTCACCCCATGGAATAGAACACTGTCAAACTTTCTAATTTTTCTTTATGGATATAAACTTAATCAGAATATTGTATTTTTTATGAAGACTTTTGCCTCCAGTTAGTTTGCAACAATAAATTTATTGTAAAGATCAGTGTGCACAATGCTAATGTTTTTATTCTAATTCCTTCTCTTTAGGATGTAACCCCAGCAGAAAAAGGTTTTATAGGCAAATTGTGTACTATAAAAATATTTTAACTGTTATCAACCCAGAATGAGAGATACAAACTTCCATCAATAATAGGAGGATACATAAATCTTTGACACTTTTCCTTCAGTAACTGTCTATTAATAATTTCTGTTCAGACAATAAAATAAAGACTGAGGTGCTTGTGAAATTTCTCCCAGAAGTGAAACATTCAAGCTGACTCGCGTGGCTAATCAAGGCAAAAAAAACCAAGCCTAAGCTTAGTTAACTGAAAGGCACGACTAAGCAATTACCCATACTGTATAATACTGTTTCCATGCAGCCACCCACACGTTTTACTGATCCCAAAAACAATTGTAATGCTGTTCTGTCTCCTTTTGAAATGAATAAAGAGAGGCCTTTTAGAAGTATGACTTCATGGTACCCACCCCGTCAGGAAATAATATGCTGCTCAAGAAAGCCTTATTTCAAGATCCCTGAATCATAAAAGCACCAACCGAATTGTGATGGAGAGGAACAATTATATTTTATGTAATACTACAGTGGTTATGTTTAATTATTTTCATACTAAGTACTCAATAGACAGAAAGTAAGTGGCCAGAGTGTATTTAATTCTCATCACAGTTTAAGTAACTGTTCAGTAACTGATGTTGCTGTCTTTGATACTGCATGGTCACTCTGCTAATATTTGTTTGTCCTAACTTGCTACTAGGAGATGAATTAGGATAGGGATTTCATCTGACCTTAGGAGTAAATGCAGAGCAGAAAAACGCCTAAGTTGGTGGCCACCAGACTTCTGATTGGTTCAGGTGCTATTTAAAAAGCTGTCATGAAGTCAAAGGGTGGAATGTTGGGTAAACATACCGGCAGTGGTGTACTTACCACAGTTTGGGATCCAGTGATCTGGGGTTTGAGGTGTATGTAAGTCCAGACCATTGTTCTAAGTTGATACTAAATATTAGGGGGGAGGAGGGGAGTCTAGTTGCCCAGTGGCTTAACAAGTAAAATGCAATCATGTTTATGAAATCAGATTGTGAAGATATCAGAAGACTGAGAAGTCAGCTCTGTAACTTAAAATTAGGCACCATTTCATCTGTAAAGCCACACAATGAAAGCATGTAGAAGGTACTTGCCTGCTAAAAATATTTTTGTTTAGATGGTAATACTGAGTAATTAATAAAACTTGTCAAGAATATATCTTCATTTAAATGATGATAGCTTAAGAGGAACACAAGTCTCCATCCCAATGGTTATAATCACTTTCTGAGCCACAGGAAGATGCATAGGTAGTAGGCAGTCAACCTCCAGGTGTACATTCATAAATCTTGCTGTGGCAATTCTGGAGAATTATAATCAGAGTGTGATCTAATTTCTTTAGAGCTGTAGTTAAAAAAAAAAGGCATAGCCTTCATGACTTTGCTGTCTCTTGTCATTTTCAGAGTTCTCACGGCACATAGTGCTTCCTTTTAATGCCAGCACAGAGTAGAAGCTTATTTCACATTAGAATGGTCCAATCTGCATGGCATTGATAAGACAAATCTCAGTTTGCGTTATTCAGTTCCTTGATCTCATAGAAATATTTTTTCACATAGTTCGAAATACATGGATCACTAGTTATAGTTTGTGAGTTTAAGCAATTTGTGAGAAGTCAGCCATGATTTAAAAAATCTGTTCTTCCTTACTCAGATTTAAGTGAGGAAAAAGCACTGAAAGCAGTGGGTGTTGCATAAAGATCAACTGGTTGTAAAAGAGGAATCAGGCCACAGGAATTTAACTGGAATCCTTGTACTTCACAATGGGTCTGTGTAAAATTTTGTTGTAAATTGTAGTCAGCCTGCTTGGAAAGTTATTTCCTATAACGTAGCCTTTCAGGGGCTGTGTCATGATGCTACTTGCAATGAACACCGTAGTCTCTGGATAAATAGAAATTTATCCTAGGATGATGATTTACAGTCTTGACAGAACTCAGTGGGATGTATATTAACCTGAATATCCATTAACCACCTTCCTGCCTCAAAAAGGCCTGTTTTTAAGAGCTTCTTTAACTCTTACTGGTTTTGTAGTATGTGATAGAATGATAGAAATTAGCACAACTGCTAGCAGATGTTAATCATGTAGCTTAATGCACTGCTGGAGGGCATTCACATTATGGTGGTGAGCATGGTGTAAGTACCTGTACAGAACAGATTAAACCATGTTGCCCTCTGTGTTTTCAACAGATGCCATGCTCTACACTCCAGAGAACCTGCTTGCAATGAAGCCATCAACTACTTTTTCCTGGCTCGGTGTCAGTGTTTTACTCTACCATAACTTCATATAAACTTTTGTCCAGTTTTCTCTTTCTGGGGTACTTCTTTTTCCCCTTCGAAGTCACCTTTATCCTCTAGCTCTCATGGGAGCACTCTTTTGGCTCTGCTGTCACTCCCCCCATTCCTTTAGTGGCTGTTCTTGAAGATTTTCCCATATATGTCCTCTTGCTTAGCATGCTTCAAGATTTTGCTTTTGGTTGACTTTTGCCTCATTTTCTGCTTTCACCTGTGAGGTCTCTTTGGTAATTACTTCCAAACCTGCTTCTTCATTCTAAATCTGTCTCCCATGGGAGAAGCCCACAGTGTCCTCCCAGCTGACCTGAAAATCTTCTGTTTTCTCATGTATAACATGGGTCCAAAGTAACCCAGATTCTTGCTTTCTTAATTGCCCACCTGGTATTCATTCGCCAGTTTTGCTGACAATGCTTCCACTCCAACACCCTGGGCCTGAATCAGTCAGCCAGTGGGACTTGCACCGAAATGGAGGTAAAATCAAAGTTGTCAAAAGTTCCACTGAGGAAACTATGTGTAGTAGGACAATTCAGTACTGTGAAAAATGAAGCATTTCACATAGGTAGCTTTATTTTTTCAATTCATTTTAGTGAACAGTCCCACTGAACACAGGGAGGGATTTTTGCTGTCTTGTAATGACAGGGAAGGACACAGTAACTTATGTAAGACTGTACAGTGTAGCTGCTTATACCTGAGCTAGGCAATTTTACTGAGTCGGGCTGGCTGTGCTGTGAAACCGGTGTTAAAACCTAACAAGGTTACTCTTGAAATCCCCTCTGACAGCTATTTAATGCCTAACAAGTGCTGAGGCTATAAAAATGCATTTTGCAGCAGCATAAATATTGTGAACAGTTTAAAGTCACTGGTTTGTCTTTACAACTTTATGCTGTGACAACAGTTAAAGTTAACCTTAAGCCAGTTCTTGTTTCATTTAAACAGACTCAAGTATAATCTGCATGATATGATATACACAGTATCTTTTAGAAAACAACCGTAACAAAATCATTGTACAGAACATGAATATAGCCAAGAGGAGTATTCAAGGGATATTGCTGCTCCTCAACAGGTACTGTTCTGTTTGCATTACTAAAGTTTTTATTTTATTTAATTATGGTTTGCACCTATGGTTTGGAACTACTGATTAAGAAAGAGAGAAAAAAGTGCAGGCTTTCTTGTTTGCTTAAAATTTTCAATGGAATTGTTAGGCTATATTTAAAGTGCTTTGCTTTTTGAAATTGGGAAATTGAAAAAACTGGCAATAATAAGCACAGTTTAATTCTTTGCATATTGAGTGTGGTCTTAACCTAATTCATTATTTTTTTGGCGTGTATCTAAAGCTAGCCAAGTTTCTTCCATGGGTGAATTTTCTATTGCCTTGTGTATGGACGAAGTCTCTGCTGCTTGTATAGCTCTGCTTCCAAATTCTGTGCAGCAAAATATATAATTTCCTTAACTTGAACATCAGGGTGGTCCTTTGTCTCCAGTGTATTTTCAGATCTGTACTGTATATCTTTATTGTATATGCAAATATGGGGGTCTTTGATTTTGTTATTGCATGTATACAAGGATATTTGACTAAGGCGTGCCTGCCATGATGGGGACAGCTTATTGTACATCCTTGAGTGACTCTTGGTACCCTGTAGTGTTTTTTAACTTTGCACACAGTTAAGGACTTTCCCTAAAAGCACTCTGACTGCTTCAACTCTCAAGCAGATATGCAGTGTAGGTCAGAGAATCTCCCCTCAGTGCCCAGGACTGCGTTGTGTTTTCTGGGGAAAAGAAGACATCTTCTGTAGCTCTACCTGAATAAAGTAATTAATACAGTTATCAGCTTTCCTTTTAATTTTCTATAACTTCATCTGGCAATGCACAAGTGTTAGAAAGTTATCGGCATTATTATTCAGAATGCTAATATTCCAGAGGAAGTAATTGAAGCTTTTACTTCAAAAATGTACAAACAAACATAATCCTCTCAAAAATGAAACAGAAAAAGAGAAAAATGTAGGTTCATTTGCCTTTGAAAACTGGCAGCATTCTTGGTTACCTGAACTGCAGCCATAAATACCTTTATAACTGTAATTCAATGCCATGTATAAAGAGTAAGAGGGAAGATGACAAATGTTGGCAAAAGTATATAGTCTATTTTGTATGGCTTTAGTAAAAATATAATAAAATTGAAAAATAATCTGCATTAGAAAATTTTAAAGTCTGATCTGGTTAGAGTCAATCCTTGCCTTTTCCTTCCCTCCTTCTGTCAGATTTCTGATGCATTTGACAGTGCTACCAGGCTGTTTATTGCTGCTACAGATATCAGAGCCCTGGAAGCTTCTATCTTCTACTCTTCCTTGAGCAGAAAACCTATTACAAACAAAAAGAAGTATGTGTCATAAGAAGTTTCAACAAAACAAATCATAAGGACATTCCTTTAGGTTTTATAAATATCACCCTTGTATCACTCAGCAAATTCCGTTGGTAAATGTTTCATATCATGTCCACCTCCCTGGAAGTTTTCAGTCCTTAGCGTCTAGAATAGCGCAGTGATATAATGAAGTGTGCTGTATTTTATGCAGTTTAAAGCAGTGATTTACTTTTAGAGAGTGAAAAGCTGGGGTTTAATGCTTTACCTTTCCATTGATTCTAAGTAAGCAGCAGAAGTTATACAGCATCCTTTACTTTGCTATTTACTTTATTACTCAAAATTCTTTATATTGGGTTCATTACTAAGGGAATTAACACACATGTTCACAACTGGGATTTTTCAATCTATAATGTATATACCCTCCTTTTTGAGGTAGGGAAATATTATTTGCTTCAGCTCTTCATCTGTAAAATGCGGATAAGTGATGTTAAAGGCTTTTTTGCAACAAGGGATTTAAACGGAAAAGCTATTCTCATACCTGCTGCAATCTGCATGTCTTGCTTTATTTCTAAGCAAGAGCATATTATTCTAGAACAGAATATCTGCATAATATAGTCAAGAATATCTGCATAATATAGTCACTTCAAACATGGTAACTATATCAGGATATTTATTGTGTGTTGCTTGTTCCTGAATATCTCTTCTAGTTGCCTGTCTAGAAAAGACCTCCCTGCATGTATAGCCAAAAGATCTCTGACAGAAGATTCTCAGCATACCTCTTCCAAACCTTAAGCTTCTGCTTAGGTGCAGGGACATCACTCTTTTCATGAAAATTCTTACATGTTACAAATTCTTGAGTTCTTACAGTGCTTTAATGAAAAGGAAGCTTTATATAAATGGTAAATATGTAACCCTAACATATTTATCTATTTTGCTGAGGAGTGTGGGGTTTTTTTTCTGTCTGGGAAACATAATAGCTATAAAGGTACAAGTTATTGCGCTTTGCTGGCATAATTACTATGATTGTCAGCTACATTCTGATTGCTTATTTTCTCTTACTGGCATGATTATCAAAGACAGAAGTGCTGGGATTTTAGGTTCCCGCATGGCTTGAAGAACCAGAAATTTAAAAACATCTTCTCTTTGACAGGTAATCTGAACATATTTGATAGGCAGTCATTAGAGAATAAAGCTGGGTTTTAGCAGTCTCATTTTATGGGTTCACTATTCAACAGCAAAAATCCTGATGACAGAATATGAATATGTTGAAAATGAGGGACTATGAGCCCAAAGTGAGATATAAAACAGTTGTGAACTTCAAAAGTTTTCATCTGCACTCTGACAAGCTCTTTTATCCTGATCAACTTCCCATCTATTCAAAATTCAGGTCTTCAATGTGGAGCACAAACAAAAAAGGCCTCTCACCATAATGAACTGTGGAGGTTTTGCTGTGCCTCACAAGGGAGCAGGTTAAACATTAATAAACTATTTTCATTAGTGACCTAAGCTGATGTCTGAAAACTACTCAAAGGTTTAAGGGTGTAAAATCACACTGACATCACGGTTTCACTTCATCTTCTGTCTTCTTCTGACAGCTGTTTTTTTGAAGGTTTTCACAACTTTTTTTTTTTTTTTTGTTACTTTAACAGTTGATTGATCTGATTTTCTATTTAGTAAATGCTACTTTTCTCAGAAAAACACTCTTCAAAATTTTATATCTGAATTCAGTTTCCCTCTGGTCTGTGAACCCAGAGGAATAAGGAACCATTCAAAGGAAGCTTCTATAGGATCACCTTCCTCCACCCACCCACTATCCCTGTTTGGTATTGGTGCAGATCTGTCTACAGATAAAGGTGGCTGTCTAATGAGATTTTCTTTTGCCCATCTTCCCAAGAAATGAGTAAATTTTTCACAGTCTAAATTTTACTGAGAAGGTAGAATGGAGATTCCATTGCCTGAACTTGTGACTGTGGCAATCATAGTAATAGTAGGTTCTGGCTATTTTGCTCCATTTGATTTAATGTTTTGATTTAGACTGCTTCTGAAAGACACTTGTTCTGTTCTCACAGTGATGCTGTGAAGCACAGACATCACTCGTCCTGATTCAGGACAGAGAGCTGTCTCTGTGCTCACCTGGTAAAAAAGTGCCTTTTTTTCAAGGCAAGTCATTTTATTTCCTCATGCCAACTTACTTCCTTTGTTTATTTAGATTCTTATCTTTGTTATACCAGGCACTGTATTTTGTTCTGTATTTTATATTGTGCCCAGCACAATGAGGTATCAATCTTCCTTGTGTCTTCTGGTATGACTATAATTCAAATAATGAAAAATAATCACCTTTTTCTTTAAATATCTTGTAGATCAGTGGCATTTTCGTGAGCTGAAAATTCAGAGAAGTTTCATGAGTACCTTTCTTCTGTTGAAAATGAAGAGTATGATTTATCTTCTTTTAATGTAGGTGATTTATACATTAAGAACTGAAAAATCCTAAAAACTTTGGAACTCAGAAGCCAGCTTTGCTAGTGATTTCTCAGTGGCCTTAACACTGAGGATCACTGAATCCATTCAAAGACACATTTCTGAGTTTCGTGTCAGCCTTCCTCTGAAGACAGCAGACACGTTATATTACTGCGTCTAACCAGAGACCATGGTATGGCTTCATGTACTGTTTCAGGATTGTGGTGATTTATGATTGATGAAGTCCAGGTGAAAATACCCTGTATGGGGACAACCTTTCTTCTCCTTTCTCCTCTTTTTTTATATACGTTTTTTACATTGAATAGACCTCTGTTCAAAAAATTGTGGACTCCAAAAAAGACATTTGAGATAAGTAACAGAAGAAATAAAAATGGGAAAGGTAATCTGGGCAAGGTATAAACTGTAATCCTGAGCAAATTGAGTTCCTGCGCTTTAGGAGGAGTTTTGTGTACCTGTTATGATTTTTTTTTTAATAAGTTAATTCACAGAAGAGCTTCTTTTTTTTTTTAATTGCTGATGGTGAGCTTAATAGTAGAAAGACAGAAGTCTCCAGAAGCTTTGTCCAATGTTTTAGGAGCATATAAAGGGAGATAGAAGAGAGGCAAGGTGCATATAATACAAAGGTGGTGATAGAAATGCGTATTATGATCTAAACTCCATTTAAATCCTGCCTGGCAGAGGTGGGCCATTTCTTACTAACTTTGCCTCTACAACAACCATGTAAGATGTACTCTGATGTTGGTATACCAAACCTTTCTTACATTTCTTTTATGTTGCTTTGACATTTCCGTAATTTACTTTAGTGATCTAGATGCTGCTCAAGGAGATTTTCATATACAGGGGGGATAGGAACTCTTGAGCTGACAATAGGAGACTTAGCAACCTTTAAATTTTCTAGCTCTTTCTATGCCTTTTCTTTCCCTTGTGGCTTATCTGGCAAGCAGTGTTTCAGAGTTAGTCCAAAACATGCTAAAAACATCTCCCACAAACTTCTTAATCAAGCTGGACATAAATAATACTTAGTACTCTGATTTTCCTTGTGGAATTTACATCTTAATTACGTTTAAAGTGTGTAATGTTTTGAGAACAAATACCTTTGTCTGTCTTCTGACTTGTGTTTAATTTCTTAGCATTTCAGGTTACGTTGGATATTTTGGTTTGTTCATTTTTTCTCTACCATGACATTAAACACTATGGAGAAAAGATTAAAAAAAAAAAAAAAAAAAGCAAGACCTTGCTAATTCCAGGACCCTGCCAAATCAGGATGCACATCATATCCAGTATCATTTACCAAGCAAAGTTCCTACCTGTACTTTTTTCATGACAGTCTAGATATATTCGTAGTTCTTTTCTTTTAATACGGATGTAGACAAGCTGAAGTAGATACTAAGTAAGAAAGCAAGAACCAAAGAAGCCACTATGAAATACTCATAAATAGCCTTCTTTTATGATGTATTTGATAATTTCTTTCTTTCCAGAGGATAAAAGATACTGAGAATGGGTATGTGTGCCAACCTTACGGTACATCAAGGTTGGTATTGTTTAGTGTTGCAACAGGAAACCCTTCAGTGAGGATGGAATTTGTGTACATAGATAAGTATATTTTATAACACAGTGAGCTAGAAAACTACTGCATATTTTCACTATCTTTTACAAACCAAACATCATTGTTATTATTATTATTACTATTATCAGCATCATCTGATATGATGACATAATCCCAGGCAAAAAAGACAAAAAAACCAAACCAAAACATAACATCTATATTCTGTTTTCAGAACAAGCAACTAATACCCTTAGGGAAGTAGGAGGGTGCTACAAATGCTTTAATTGACACTTGTGTTCTACTGCACTTGTAAGGAGGCTTCTTCTGAACCAAGGAGCAGTAGAGAACTTTTTTTTTTTAATGCAAACAGTTAAAAACCATACCATAAGAGATTATTTCAAATAATATCACCAGGATTAGTGTTAAGGGGTTTATTGTTTGTTTTGTTGAGATTTTTAAGTGTAGATCTGTTCAGGTAGATTCATTAATGGGAAAACCTAAAGACAGGAATCAGAGAGAAAGAATGAAGATACTCAGTACTAAACCTTCTAATTCCAGAGCTGAAACCAAGGAGTTTGTCTCTGATTTCAGATCTGTAGGAGCTCTATGGTGTAACCTTGATTTAAAATTGAAAATAAGAAGGTGTATTATTTTTGACATTTTGGAGAATATCATATATTATGTTTTCATAGAATTGCTGGTTTAGAATAAATTCAGGGCTTACTATGGGATGGGTATTGCTAAGGGTCTTTCTACTTGATGGAAATATCAGACCTTCCGTCTCTGAAATACATTTCCTGAGGGCTGCATATCAGCATTAGGACTCCTTGCTGTACTGAAGATGATGTATTTCATTTGGGAAGATAACTGACAAGATATCAAGCTTATTTTGGCAGAAAATTTAACATTCAACCCAAATGGTCTCAATTGCAGAAGTAGTTTGCAGATTACAATGGTGAAAAGGGAAATAAAATTAGATCTTAGTGTAAACTCCCTTTCCGCTAGTAAACTAAATTTGCACAGAGGGAGACGAACACAGGAACCAGCTTAATTTTCATCCGATCAGAAGTATAGAAATTTTAATTTCAATACATAGGTATTAATACAAAAAATACACATTTTCTGAATGCTCAAACTTTAAGCCAGATTAACTGGCGTAAAACCAGTTCCTCATAAAGTGACTGGTAGTTATGGCTGTGGTAGCTTCTTTTAAGCATTTCCTTACTGTTAAAAAAATGGGTCCCTGAACCTGTCATAAAAGTAAGCATCTTGATGCTGTATTTTTCTTGAGTTTGGCTGCTGCATGTAGCCTGCTCCCTGGATAATCAGACAGACATGTTTCAGCTGCTGGTTTCCAGTTGTTGCAATAATGTGCTAACATGCTGGTCCCCTGAAACAGCCTGCTTATTAACTGTGATGCCCAAAATGCCATCTGGAGTGTTATTCAGACATCTATAATTATTCTGTCTACTTCTGTTTGATTGTCTGCTTTGTTCTACTGTGTGTGCTCTTTATTCTTTCTCATTTTTTCTTTCCCTTTTTTTTTTTTTTTTATTTAGCATGGAATCATTCCATCTTCTCGTACAGCAGTATTGACAATTCCTTTATAAATTTTCTTTACATAAAGGTGAACATTCAAACTTTCTAGAACTAGTTCTAGGAAATAAACTGTAGAACATCTGTCTTCAAGTTAGAAGGGAAAGAAATAGCATAATAATCACTTTGGCAGTGACTAATAATCATAGAGGACTGAGTTCTTTTCTTCCCGTCTTTGTCCCCTTACGCTTGTACAGAGTGGATGTAAAAAAAATTCCAATTCATGTGACAGTGAGTTGCACTCTCAGTGTAAGTGGAAATGACTAAGGGTATCGGTCAGCACAGGATGGGTCCCTGAAGCAATCAAGTGGAAATGGACCTGTAAATATGCAAAGTAATTTTTTTATCTGTTTATATCATCACTGTTCACTCTGGTATGTGAAGTCACTGTTTAGATCTTTCTAAAATCATGAAGAATTTCTTAAATCATTTTATTTGGGTATTAAACACATTTTCTAGGGATTTACTTTGGCTTTTCAGTATAATGCTCATTAGTTGCAAACAGCTAAAAGAAGTGGGAAACTGAAAATAGAAAATAATATGAAGGCAAACTTGCATGGCAGTAAATGTGAAAGATGCTATGTGCCATATGAGTTAAGCAGAAAAATTAATATATGCATCCGCTCGGTGTTTTCAACATTATTATACCTTGTTGAAATATCTCAGTGTGGGATTTTGTGACACAATTGTTCCTACATCACTTGCTGGCTGCTGCTAAACTGAAAGCAGTCAGAGCTTTCTTCAAGCAGTTGTTAGCTCTTCCTTTTTCTGTCTCGTTTTATGTGACTGGAAAACAGCACTTATGGTAGAAAAGGGATGAGAGAGTTAAAGATTTTAATGTGATCACTGCCGTGTGCCAGCCTAGGCCTAAGAAGTATGTATGAAGGATGAGGGGGTTAATAAATGGGCAGGAGATTAATAAATAGTCAGTATTTAATTTCAGTTTCTTGTGCTCGGTGAATTGAATTTGCAATTCCAGTGCAGCGATTTGTGGACAGTAGCCCCATCTAGGGGTAGGTCTGAAGATTTCTGCTGTCTGGAATCTGCCTCATGGGGGAAGGGAGACTTTGGGAAATACCCAGATTCAGTCTGAGATAGAGTTTGAGAATAGAAACAAGTACAAGCAAAGCAGGATGCCTTTGTTAGTAGGATGTGGTAGAAAAAGATGCTTAAAACAAGAATTTGAAACATCAAGAGGAATTCTAAACTTGCAAATATTGCAGTTCTGTGGTCCCATGGCACAATCAAAAGTGGCAAGTGAGACCTGAGTTCTGCCTTGCCAGTGCCCAGCACATGATCCGCAGCAATAGGGAAAACAAGCAATTCACACTTTGGGTTGTCAGCAAGGCAGGAGCAAGGAAGCAGAGCAGGGTGTTTGTAAAAGGCCAGCTGTTTCTCTGCAAAATGTGAGCCAGTATCTTCTGCTTTTTAAGTGTTTTCCTTAGCATTAACTTTAAATTTTAACTGTTATGCTTTAGCTGGGCTTGTGTAGGGCCTCTGATGAGAAGAACACAAGACCTGAGCTATTACTCAGGCTAGATAACCTCATCTCCTTTGAGAAAATGGTTTTACAGATGAGGGCTGAGGTCACAGGTAGGACAATATGGAAAAGCTTGCACTGGTGCCGTATAAATTGTGCCTGATGTGGAGAGAGGAGCTTTAGCTTTTTTGCTTGTAGTCCTTAAGTTTCATGAGCTGCTTTATTCACGTATTTTTTTATTGTTGTTGCTGTTTTTTCTTGCCTTTTTTATGTAAAAATGCTCTGTGTGAAAATGCATCTTTGAAGCTGAAAATATATACATAGTAAGGCAGTTAGAAAACAGTCTGTGGTGTTATTGAATTGACCTTGTTGCCTTCCTTTTTATTCCATCCTCTTTTATTTCCTGAAATAAAATTATTTGAACAAGATAACCTCTTTGTATCTTTATAGAAGAATGTGACCTGCTCAGTTAGTTGCCTTTGCAGTGCTTTCTTAGCTTGGGGAGAGAGAAGAGGAAAAATGACTGCATGTAAGACTCTAGATTTAAGGTCAGCCATTCCAGCTGATGAATTTAACAGAACATTTCTCCCCCCCATCCTCATTCTGATCAAGTGAACCTGAGTAGAAGGAATAACCATATTCGGGCTTCAATGTGACTGCATAAATGAGCCTGTATGTGCAACTAGAATGAACAGCGGAGCATTGGCAAAGCTCCAGAGACCCTAAATCAAAAACCAGAGAGGCAGACATAAAGGGAGGGATGAATACTGTATTCAAACACAAGATATTGGAACAAATATTTGCACAGTTGTGTCACTGTGGGATGTTTATGATAAAATAATCCCATTTAGCTCTCCCACCCTAATAACTTTGCGCAAGTTGTAATAAAGCAAATACTTGACTGAACCTTATTTCTTTCTTTCTTTCTTTCTTTATTTAGAAAAAGATATTGTCTCAGTGCAGCAGAAAATTCCTAGGGCCTTTTGGAATGATAAGCATATTTTCCACATTAACACACAAAATATACTGTTGCATAGGAAAACCCAAGTCCAAGCAGGGCTTCTTTCACCCAATCTGTATTAGTAATAAAACTTCTGAGCTGTGTTGCTGGTTTTATGTGCACGTGTGCAGTGTGGCAGCCCATTTATGCATTTTCCACTGTGCTGGGGTTTACATCACTGTCGTATTAGTCTAAGCAGAATAGAGCAGATTGTTTATTTTGGTTTAGCTCCGCTTCAGGCTGTAAC
This sequence comes from Nestor notabilis, assembly GCF_000696875.1. Taxonomy (NCBI): domain Eukaryota; kingdom Metazoa; phylum Chordata; class Aves; order Psittaciformes; family Psittacidae; genus Nestor; species Nestor notabilis. Next base: position 33,656 of record NW_009910570.1, read on the forward strand.
ATCAGATGTAGCTCCTAGAGTGACAAATTCCAATTGCAGTGTCACAGATTAAACAAGGGTACAGAGGAGCCCTACAAGCAGTTTTGTTTCTCATGGGAGGGAAAGGATACTGTGTTTGCTAAAGTTAGTATATACGATGCCAACATGAAAAAATATCAAATAATCCTCTCCCATAACTTTCTTCTGTTTAAACAGTATGTTGTCTAGGACCCCTCATGCACACTGTTCACTGTGGGGTTGCAGTCTGATTCCACCTTCTGTACGCTTCTTTTTTATGTTTGTGTTTTCCTATGGGCTTCATGTTCATCCATGCAGGCCTCCTGGGATTTTTGCCTGACTTTCTTCATTGGGATGCACCACACTTGAGTCTGGAGGAGGTGATCTTTGAATGTTAACTAGCTTTCTTGGACCCCTCTTCCTCAGGGCCTTAACCCATGGGACTTTTCCAAGCAGGTCCTTGAAGAGGCCAAAGTCTGCTCTGCTGAAGTCCAGGGTTATAATCTTGTGGTTTGCTCTGCGTCCTCCTCTCAGGGTCCGGAATTCCATCATCTCGTGGGCACTGCCACCAAAGCTGCCTTCAGCCCTTACATCTCCAAAAACCCCTCATTGCAGAACTCCTCACTGCTTTTCTACCCCTTTGGTCAGGAAGTTACACGTTCATACATTCATTTAGCAACCATGTATTGCACTACATATGGTTGGTCTCCAGGTTGATAAAGTATCATCTCTATTATGGAGCATTATGGAGTGCCTTCAAAAAACATTTTGAGGCACTTTCTTCCCTGAAACAGATACATTAGCTTCATCTCAGCTAGACTTTTCAGAAATATCCATGACACATGACAGTGACTTTTTAGACTATAAGATGGCTATACGAATAACTGTAGCAAATAACAAAAGAAAAATAAGTAAATTGGATAAAATTGCTAAGGATTAGTTTCTCAAACTTTTCAGGTGGCCTGTTTGCCTAATTTGAAGACAAGGGTTTTTATTATAGGCCTCCTTTTGTTTTATCTTTGAAATGTGCACTGCTGTTACCTGTAGCACCCAACTTCTAAGGTTTTGGTCTCTTTAAGACTGTTCCATTAACTTTATTTATTGAAGTGACATTTTTACTGTAATTTACCAATTGTTCTGATTGTGATCCATTATCTGAGAAAAACTGCAAAGAGTTACAAGTACCTGGTTTGCCACAAAATTTTGATCTCCCACTGGTTTTACAGTTGACCAGTTTTACTGTCCTCAGTGTGTAATCAGTTCTGATTAATGCAGAACTAAGCAAGATTAAAATTAGGCCCCATCCTCTGAGAACAGATAAGAATCTTGACAAGGTTGCTGAAGCTCTTCACCTTTCAAGGTACATAACAAATGTGTCCATACAATTAGCAGCATGTGCAGGATGGTGAAGGTCATGTGGGCATGTGTGGCTTTTGAAGAGCTACAGCTTTCCTCCCGCTCCCCAAAAGTGTGCATTTAAAGCATATCCAACCCCATCATCCAACTACTAGGTAAATGAAAGGTCTTCATATAACTTCTCAAATATTGATTATTAAAAGGTCAAAAGTTTCTTGGCAGTTAATTGAATGTAAAATTAAGATGTGAGTAATGCTAAGAAGAAATCCTTTGGCAATGTACAACGTGCTGTGTTTATCATAAATTAATCTATGCCTGTCACCTCTGTTTCTAGCAATTGGAGTTTGTACAGTAAATGTAGAATGCAGACTCAGACTAACAGGAAAAATGTCATGTAACATCGCTTTCATGGGAGGGTCATCTCTTTCCTTGCACTAGATTCCCAGCCCCACTGGAACCCAGGGTGACCAAACCAGCCTTGATATGGAAACGATAGCTGCAGGTAGAACTAGAGAGATCTTGAATGAGAAATCTTGAGGACAGAGAGAAAAAAAAATTGTAGTAGGGAATTAATTCTGGAGGAAAGGAGTTTCTGCAGGGAGTGCTCTATTTATTTAAATGATGGAAGAACTAGCTGCTGAATGTGGTGTATCTGTCAATGGACAATGTAGGAAAATACCTTTTAAAAGAAAATAGCAACAAATATATGAAATAAACTAGCTAGCCCTTTTTTTAGATCTCTGGGATGTCTCTGTAAAGTAGAATAGGTAGTTGTACAGGCATAGAAAGAGGAGTGAAGACAGAAGCTGTATCTGGGGGCATGCAAGTATAATTCCTCATATATATATAATTGTGGAGTTCATGATTATATGTTTTCAGTGCTCCTCTCTGTTACAAGTAGTCTATGCTAGGAGAATCAGAATGCCTCAACAGAGGTCAGAGATATTTTTTCAGTTGTCAGCTGACATGTCAAGGTGGTTTTTTTAGCTGTTATGTTCACAAAGTGCAGGACACAGATATTTCTACACTTCTGTCACTTCATGTTTAACTTTAAAAGGAATATGTGAAGCAGAAGTGGAAGATATATAAGCAGCTGACATGTCATATGCACTTGGAAATGTGTCCTGAATACTAACAGTGTTGCTTCTAATCCGATAAACTTCACCCCTTGTAACAAGACTGTCTGTAGTGAGGCCAACCCTTAAATAAAAAGTTCCTTTGCGCAAGTACACTGAAACCCCGTGTAGATGCTATTTATAAAACCCAAGTGTCTCCAGTGCTCAGCTGAGCACGTGTAGTCTGGTGATTCAGAGCTCCAGGAGGCTGCTGGGTTTCTGATGCCACATGACAAGGAAATGTCACTGACTTCCCACACTTTGCCAAAGCAGGTTGGGGTTCAAGGGCTGCTCTCTTCTATAGCTTGTGTTTAGAAACAGAAGGCAAACCTGATGAATCACGCATGGCTGAACAGGTCAAAGTCAGGCTAGCTAATGTAAGGGAGAATGGGAAGCATAGTTGGTATGTTCTATAATTGGGAAACGTGTGAGCCGGTTTTAATAAGAATTGGCCTGAACCTTCTTTGGGGGATCTTATTATGCTCACAGGGTTGGTAGTTTCTGGAAGAGTTTTGAACTGAATCCATACACTTGGATTGTTGAGTATTTCTAGTAGCTGTCATTTCAAGGGTTTTATTTGGTTTGGTTTGGTTTTTTTCCTTCCCAGTCTGTGCATTGCCAAGGGATGGTTGCAAAATTACCACAAGGGAGGAATGAGGCAGTCAGCTCCAGTACCTGTGCAGCCAAAGATGTAACTGCTAGAAAGCGCAGCATAGTTAGTAGCATGAGCATCATAAAAATGGTGCCTTATTGCACTTACAGCTTTAATTAGGCTGATGAACTTTGTTCTCTCTAATTCTGAACTCTAAATCAAGTCAGGCAGAGCATAGCACTGAGACATACTAGCCTTAGCCAGTCCCCCAAGCTCCTGAATAAGTGGTATGAGTAAGGGGGAAAGCTACTATTTTGACAGGCAAGGAAATTCTGGTTAAACTTTTATCAGTTTTATTTCAGAACTGAACTTTCTGTCTTCCTCCACTTAAAAATACAAAAATGTCCAATGATTGCTAAAGCAGAATGTTTTCCATGTAAAGTTAAGCAGAGGTACAGGTGCAGACAAATTTTCTGTATGCAGCTGCTGCACAATTAAAGCTTTTAGATGTGATTAAAGTACCTGGTCTGCCCCTGTCAATTTCAGATGATGTTATTTTTCATGTTAAATTGTATCTTTGTATTTATTCAAAAAAGTGTAAGGCTAAACTTTGGTCAGCTCAAGTCAATGACAATTTAGCTATTGATTGTAATGAAAACAGAACCAGACCTACGAAAGAAGTGCAAGTCTTAACTTTTCTGTTAGCCATTTCGACAACTTCCCTGTCAGTGTCCTGTGCAGTTTTTTGTTGCTGTGATATTAGTTACTCCTTTGGAGACTGCAGCCAAACGCATTTCTGTAGTATCTTCAGAGAAGCAACAGTAGATTCCTATCAGCTTCAGTCATTGCTTTCATGCTAATCAAAATGTGTCCTGTGTCCATCTGTATAGAAATGAGTGGGGCTGAGCACAATACAGCACTCTTTCTCTTGAAGGAATAATCCCTTGCATGAACTACTTTCAAAGACATGAAATTACATTGAGAGCAGGATGTATGACTTCAGACAAGTTTGTGCTCCTAGTAGCCCTACTTGTTAATGTAGTTTGTACAGCTGCATTTTCTATGAGCCCTCCATTTCTCATCACTGAATTTCAAGGCACTCTTCGTCATTACCAGAAAAGTTTCTGTCTTCATGAGACTACAATTTAGCAGAGAAATCATATATATGCTAGGAAACGGATTAGAATTATTTAAAAATCAAGCATCTATTGACATTTCCTTTCTTAGTATTGTTACATGTGAACTTGATTGATAGTAGTGTAATTGAGTAATGTTTTACATGAGTCATTATGAGATTTTTTTGAGACAGAATAAAGAAGTGAGACTCCCTAATTTAAAAACATTTTTTTCACATAGAATTTCTCAGGGTTTTCTATCTGAAGATAATGCAGTGCAGAGATTTGAGGTGGGGAATCTACATTTTTGTTTTCCTTCCCCCCCCTCCCCCTTACTTTATCTGACAGTATGTATAGGCTACAGCCTAGCTAATGTAGTTTTCTGTTGATTACTAACATCCTAAAAAAAGTTTCATTCTTTACCATGCACAATCTTAATCCCAGAGGTTATTTCTACATAGCATCTAAATTAAAAGACAAAATCCGATCAAGCCATTCGGCTATGTCCTGGTTTGTTTGTTTTTGGTTGTGGTTTGTTGTTTGGTGTTTTTTTTATGGAAGAAAGTAGACAGGACCTACTGAAATCTACCTTTTTTGAAAAACACTAACTTAACCTTATGAGTATAAAAACTTCAAGTAAAACTTTAGAGTAAATCTTAAGGGTAAAAAAATACAGCCTGGAGTACTGTTTTCTTATATAATTTTTCAACTAATTAGAAATAATTAATAAAATAGTTTGAATGTTTCACTTAAAAGCAAAAGGTAGAGATTGATGAATGATCTAATTTCCATTGATTATTGGTAAATATCATTTTAATTAAGGTGGGATGCCATTTATTTCCGGTGCTGTTCTATAATTTGAAACAGAAAATGCAAGAGCTTCAGATAGATTTCTTTTGAGAAATGTTTCTTGTTTTGTCCTACATTTTGAATTAAGTGATGCTCACTTGTTCGTTTGTTTTAGCAATATGTTTTAAGTAATGATGTATCTCTCTTTGTTCCCTGAACAAAAGAAGGAGCAGCAAGGGTTTTGTCACAAGAGTCCACAAGAGCCCTTGGACACATTTTAGTGGTGTACAGATTCTTAGGCCTTAACCAGCTCTTAGACTCCCTGTACAAATACACTTTCTTTGCCATTGCAATGGAAGAAATCCACCATTTGCAATGAAAGATTTCTGTATTATAGTTTAAGCATTAATCAGCCTGTGAATGAATATAGGCAGACCATGAAATGAAGTAATGATGTTATCCATGATGATTGCAAAACATGTGGATATTATTTCACATGTTAAATATGTTTGACTACATTAAAAAATTTATCTTGCTTGTTTTCCATTCTGTTTTCTTGTTCTTTTTACACCTCCTTTTTTTCCTGATAAGCTAGACTGTAATGCAGACCCTAGGTCATATGCAGTAAGGCTGGCATGTTGAGGGAGGTGTCAAAAGGAAATTGAAGGCAGAGGAAATCATATCTTAGTAAATGCCTCTTAATATTTCTGAATTTATTTGTCTTAGTTCTTACTTATCAAGTTTCTACCTATCTCCTGTCTTCTCTCCTGAGGCCAGGTTCCTTCTTCTAACAGAAAGAGAGGGTAACAGAAGAGTATGAATAGTCTCTGTAGGAATGATCTATATGTTCTGGGAAAGCTGATAAATCTCACATGTGCCTATTTATTATTGTTTTTCACTGTACTCTTTGCATCATTTGGGTATCGAGATCTGGAATTGAATCGTGCTATAGAAATAGAAAATTATATTTGGGTTAATGTTAGTCTTCCTAGGTGTTGCACAGATTGTTAGGTCAGGTAGAGAAATGGGAGAATATTTTTCCTGAACATTGCTGTACAAAGAACAGTAAATTACCTGAGTTCTAATATATACTGTAATTTCTTGAAAGAAGAGACACAAAAAGGACAAGCCAGCCTCCAAGTAGGCAGTACAGAATGTACAAAATGAAAATGTATGCTGAGATGAAACAGGAAATAGGCACATAAAATTATTTGCACTTCCAGGATCCTCTTCTGAATTGAGTTTAATTTCTAGAAATTAAAAAAATCTTTAGAATTTTCTGCAAAATTTCAGTTTGGTTTAGGTTTTTTATTGGCATTAAAAATTCAGGATTGATACTTCCCAAACCTTGTAATACTGTCTGCTTTTTACTATTTAATTTGTGTGTTTGGGTCTTTGGTTGTTCTTTTTTTCCTTGTTGGAAAGTTGATTCCATTTACTCTTTTGTGTAATTAATGGAAGTTGGCATGTAGGGATAAAGATGGAGAAGGCAAATGAAATTTAAACATAGAGCTCTGTGGATGCTGGGCATTTAAATTCCACACTTGTTCTTGTGACAAGGGCCATAGCAAGATCAGAAAAAAAAAAAAGAAAAATCACTATATGAATATCTTATGATAGTGTTTGTAAGCAATATAGAAAAATGACATAAACCATTCTCACTGTTAGAACAATTTGCTGGTGGACATCATTATAAATCATTTTCTTGAGACTGTGAAGGGGAATTAACTGCTTTGTACATTTAAAAATTCAAAATGCTTTCAGTAAGACTTGCTAGCCCAAGGCCTGTTCTTCTTCCTTTTGAGTGGAGGTGCTGATGTAGAAAGTGTTCTCAGGTAAGTGCATCTTGACATTTATGGTAAGGTATTTGCCTTGAGGAGGAAAGGGTAAATATCTGTAAATTATAATGATAGTGAGTTGAAAAAGAGGTTTTTCTGTAAGGCAATGTCTTACTTATGACAGTAACTTGAGGGTGTTTTTGTTTCTAAGATAAAAATAATATTTTTGGTTGAGACTGAAGACTCATTTAATGGGAAACACCCTTGAGCTATTGTTTGGATGAATATATAAATTGAATATTCATATTTGACAAGAAAGATGAGGAAAACCATAAAACATAATGTTAAGGTCGTGAAAGAGAATTCTCTAGGAGCAAATACACCAGCTGTATCACTTCTATCTCCTGCTCTCTCTTACATCTTTCCTTTCCCATCCCCTTCTTTACCTTACCTTGTTTTCCAGTCATCTTTTCTTCTTTGCATGTTAAGAAACTCATTATAAGGGGATAACTGAAATTTACACAGTGAATGATGCTGTGTCCAACAGTCATAGTACCTCCTGGAGTCCCAGGGAATTAAGAGGATAATGTGACAGCCTCCCTTAAGATGATATCCAATATTTTTTTCCACTTTTGTCTTTCCAGGGATTTCAGCATCCACAAGAAATCGAAAAGAGGTCATGATTCAGTCTTGTTTTTTGTGTTGGGAAACTTTTCTTCTGTGCAATGTATTTACAGACAGCATAATTTTCACAGGCAATCTCAAAAGGTTTGGTTTTGGGAATAGAGATGTGAGTCTAAAATCAAGAAAGAGTAATTCAGTAAGCTTTGGTATTAAGAGAAGTGTCCCAGAATAAAGCTCTTCTATTGTAAATCTGTACTATTAAACTCTCAGTTTTTAAAGCAGGGTGGCCTCATGCAGCTTGCTGTTGCCTGTTGGAGACAGCACATGGTAAACCCTGGACTGTGCCCAGGAACTGCTTGGGACTAGCGATTTGGCAAGCCTAAAAACATGCCAGGGCTCATTTTAACAATTTAAGAGCCATAGACAATTGCATTCAGGTGGCATAAAAACATTTGCTGACAAATTTAATTTTACTAGCATAGGTGTAGGGAGTAAGACTAAATAAGGTTTAACTCCTTGAAAGAAATCAATGGGATCCTCAGCAACCAGTCAGGGGAATAAGAGGTCAGTAGGGTGCAAAAGCTTTTTGACTTCATTCATTTTTAATTACAGAAGAGCTGCGTGGCAGTGCTTGTGCATGTCCAATTAGCCCTTCCTCCTCTTGTTGTGGTGTCATGTCATTCTCCCAACTTCATTGGTTACCTTGCTGATGATTTTGGGGTTTTGGATTTGTTTTGTTTGGGTTTTTTTCCTGAAAACCAAACTAGGCTTATTTCTTACTACATGTCTCTAGTCTGTCAAAGTTGAATATCTCTAAACAGTAAGTTAGGAGGCTGTGAAAGGGAGGCTTTGGGCAAAATGGAGTGCGTGGCTGGTGTGGATTGCCCATAATAGCAGTTTTGCCTGTGCTGCTGAAGGCTGGGTGTTGCCTCAGGGGAGAGGAAAATCTGTTGTAAGCCAGCTTAAATCCACGGCAGGGTGAAAGTATTTGCCACCCTTTGGTGGCAAAAGCTGAGTGTACCAGTGGTAAAGGCTTTAGTAGGTCACTGTATGCTAAAGAGCCAGTGTTAATGAATCAGTTCACAATAAGCTGGTGCTCAGCAAGCTACAGAGGTTCTGAGTTAACATTTAAGGAGGTTACTCTGCCATTCCTACTTTGTTCTTACTGATAATTACAGTTTTACTGCTGGTGTACTACTGAGTGCAGTTGCATACGTGTGAAAAAAATCATGATGAGCCCTATGCCTGGCCAATCCTTGAGCTCCCAGGGGATTGCTGGGAGGAATAGAGTGGATCAATATCTAAGGGCCAGTGAACACTGAAGAACTACATCAGTGCAAAGTCCTACATGCTCTGTGAAAAACAAAGACTTTGCACACTTAGGTTGGTCCCATTGGTTGTTCTTGTATTCCCACTATCAACTGGCAATGGGGCTTGGGTTAGGACAATTTAATGAGCTGCTTCTTTTGTCATCTTTTGTTTCCATTACCAGGGTCTTTTCCTTTTCTCTCCAGTGGAGCATTAAGTTGGTTTTAAAAGCACAGATGAAGGAAAAGGAGCAGGTTCTACTGATCTCCTTTCAAAACATGACTGATGTATCAGTTATTTACTGTGCAGAGGAGTGCTGTAGATAACTAATCTGATAGATTATAGGAAAAGTTTCTTCTCCAGCCTTATTACTGTCCATTTCTTAATATCATAAGATTTGGCTGTTAGTGCCAGTGGTAGTTATTTTGTCTGAAGATGGAGCTCAGACAAGGCATGTCTGAGCAAGCAGACATAGCACATATTTAATGCTGGGTGCTAATATGAGTGTACCAGTACACGTAACGTAGAATTCCTTAGCCTGTGTAATCGGGAGGCAGATGCTGTTGCCTGGCACAGTGATCACAGATTTTACAGGCAATAATGTGTGTCACTTCCACAGCATGAAAAAAAAAATTCTTAACAATAGAGTTAACAGGAGCACTGCTGAAAAGAGCACTTGCCATCATGTGCACTAATTTAAAGTGTGCCTCTTCTTCCCTCTTACATTCTGGTTTATTACTGTCAGGCTGTTCCTGGGTTCTGGCCTCATGGTGCTGCTTTCCAACAGAAATAAGAAACATGAAAGCACATTTTAGAGGAAAACATGTAATACAATGCAGGAGAAAGTAGGTCAGTTTTCACTTGCCAATGCCCCTTTAAGTTAACTGCTGTGGGTCAGAATACATTTTTATACAGAAGCACTGCCAGAAAATGTAAGCTTGCACAGTGATATCTTCTGCTGTTCATAACCTTCACCTTACGACCTTTGATGAGCTGTGTGGCAAGTGATCAAAGACACAAAATAGCAATTTTTTTGGTTGTTTTAGTGAATTTAATGTGTCGGTTTTCTGAGAATACTGTATTTATATATACTGGTTTTTTTGTTTTAATTGGCACAGTCTGTAAAGATTTATTTTAGTCCCTTAGGGAGGGGAAAGCAGGGATGTACTTTTTGTGTGTTCCTAAAGTCCTGAAAATATAAGTTCTTGATTGCAAAGTCATAACAGTAAGATTTCTTTCTTAGTACTTTATCATTGTTTCTTTTTTCTTGTAAGGTCTTGATACCTATTTCACATACCTACCCTTATCTAAATATTTAGGGGTTTGCACTGTTACTTGCAGGTTGTCTGCAATTGCTAGGTCACTGTTTCTAATATCCTTAATAGCATATTGCTCATTAAAAGGCAGGATTTGTTGCTATACTTTCCTTCAGACTGACTCAGTTCTAAAAAAGAAATCCCTGTGATTTTTTTTCTATGCTTTCTATATTTATATTTTATATAATTAGTAGCATCTTTCTAATGGAATTTAATAATCTAACTGGATGTACTTGGAGGTATTTTCATGGTAAGAAATCCATGCGCTTAAAGCATCATAAATGGGCAATTCTTTCAATAGTTGTGAGTAAGACTGTGGACTGTACACATTAGACAAGAAAACCACATGTGGCACAAGCTTTGTATGAATTAGAGGACTTCCTAAAACAGCTCTATGAGGAAGATGAATGATGGATGAATAATTTGGATTACTTTCACATTTTAACTTGGTTCTGGTGCAGGGGTAGAGAGCCATAACTGCATAAATGCTGCTTAAGGACAGTATTTCTCTTTAATTGTTTGAATAGTTTATGAAGTAGGTGAGTGCCTGAACTGTCTGTGTCACCAAAGTTGTTTGTTTGGTTTTTTTTTTTAACACATTTTATTCAGTAATTCCTCTTGTCTTGAAAGTGAATGGTGCTTATTGATCTGACCTGCAAGTTAACAAAAATTCGTTTTGGAATGGCATAAAGATTCATTTATAAATGAAATTATTTCATGGTACTTAGCTTTTTGAAGTACAGGAAGACTGCCAACATGGAAAAATGTACTAGAAATGCAGAAGCGTGTTATGATAAATATAGCACTCATAGGTGGGGTTAAAGGTTGTGATATAGCTGTGTGCATTCAGATTTATTTACTGCACAGAAATGAATCCCAAATGGCTATTTTTGCTTTGCTGACTGTAATCCCAGCAAGGCAGCCTTATAGACATCTGCTAAGGGTTTTTATTATTATTTGGTTAAGTTTTTGAGATTGAGGTGAGAAAAATCCAACTGTCACCTAGAAATGACCTCGAGGGGGTTTCACAGATTTGTCCAACATGTTTTTCACAGATTTCTACAGGCTTTGATATATTCTTTGCTCTGAAGTGCTTCAGACTGTGGCAACTCACATTTGCTAAAAAATAATGGCTTGATATATGTGGTAAGCTGTTTAACCTTTACTCAGTGAAGCTTTTTTCAAAATAAGAAGGATAAAGACTGAGCAAGGGACAAGTTGTCCCACATTTTTCTGCAGTAGGTGTTGAAAGATACATCAGTTAATCCACCGTTACGTTTGCAAATAATTCCTTATGCTAAGTAGCCCCTAGCATTCATAGCCACTGGACTCACAATATGTTAATAACTGTCATGAGATTTATTTCACAGTGGGCTTCTTATCTAAACAAGATCAAGACTTCATATCTTTATTTAGCCAGTATACTGTTGTAGTCTATCTGAGAATTGTCCGCAGCATGGTGCTTCTCAGAAAAAGGAAGAAAGAGCGTGTAGACTAGATAGGACTTCCAGCTATGTTGCTGTTGTGCCGCACAGTTATCTGACAGTAATAACATGAAGCAGAAACATTTAGGTTCTCCTTTCTTTCTTATTCGAGTAAATGCATGCTGATATAATTCTGACAAAAAGGAGTCAGAGCACAGGAGCAAGTGACTTATTATGGAAATTCTCTGTGATGCATTGTGATGTTGGATTTTCAATTTTTAAAAGTGGTTACATTCCTAATTGGTGAACAAAAAGGACCGATTTATCCCTTGCTGTGAGAAACATTTTTCTTGTATATTATTCTCATGAAGCCTCTAATTCAGCCAAACGCATTATATAAATGGAATCTATGAAATACCTTCTAAAATATATACCAGATTTACATTACTAGACTGTTATGTTAGATTGAGCAAGGGCCCTTGTTACATTATATGGCAAATTTTTTGACTTTCATAATACTCCTTTCCAAAATAAATTGTGTTTGGTGCAAACAAGGCTTCTATTAACAACTCTTGGGGTATTTACTAGCTTTAGCCAGGCATTATGAATATAATCTTTACATCTTTGTCTTTACTGATCTTAGGAACCAAACTTCTGTATCACTTTTAAACTAGAAGTGCATTCTTTTGATACAAAATCTGCAAATGTTGGAATGCAGTGACTGTTCCAATGCCAAATGTGTTTGAATAAATCTGTATTGCATACAGATTGAGTTTCTCAAAGCCTTACACCATAGATACTGTGGGCTGCAAAAATTAGCAGACAGTGTAATAGCTGTGAAAGCTTAAGCTTGTGTTTTGTGACAGTCAGAACCCAGACTTAATAGCTAGTTTGTATGTGTTGCTTGCAAGTCTGGTAGTGTTAAAAGATAGCACATTTTAAGATTAACATTGTTCCTAACAGTGCAGTTTAAGTGTATACGTATATAGCTGTGCTTTTTCTGGACAATAGAGAGTCATAGAATGGTTAGTGTTGGAAAGGGACCTTAAGATCATCTAGTTCCAACCTCAATGCTATGGGCAGGATGCCTCACTCCAGACCATATCACCCAAAGTTTTGTCCAACCTGGCCTTGAACACTGCCAGGGATGGAGTATTCATTTCAAACAGTCATAATATATTAAGAAGCAAAAACAATTATCACAAAATAATTTACATTAGTAACTACCTATATTAGTTTATTGACATAATGAAGTGCTGTTAGTCTTGGTGTCATACAAGTTGAGGTGGAAGTGTTGATATTGCTATTTCTATTTCTAGCCTGGTTTTTTTTAAGACATTCAGCTTTTGATGGCTTTCTATGGTGGATCTGTTCTCAAACATAAGGTATGTTTTGTCTTTGCAATGAAAGTAAGAGAGGTGTGAATTTAGATCCCGGGAACTTCCCATGAAACTAAAAAGATACTCAGATACTGAAGTAATAAAAATGAGCGGTTAACCCTAAAAAAGATACATGCATTAAAGCTATAGGAAATTTTAATTATACCTGCATTTCAGAAGGAAATCCTTGGGGTATTTTGCTGAAGGTTTCATATAACGGGTGAGCCATGGGGACTTTTGCAGAACAGGGACAAGATAACCATTCCTCCAACTCTCTATAATGATTCTGGGGCCATCCAGAGCTAAAATGATACAGATCAGCTTCTCATTTTGCCTAACAGCTGTCTTTTAAAAATTATTATTTGTTGCATTCAGAACAGCAAGTGGGCAACTAATAAGGATTAGCAATGGGGAGGTTTTATTTAATTCAGTTTTTAATCTACTTTATTCAACAAAATCCTTAAAACACAGATTGCATTTTTTTGAGATACCAACACACTGCCATGAATGCCATAGTATGTGCAACTCTAAAGCATATTTTCATGGAAGATTAAATGCTTATATACAGTATCTGAAATTATTATTGATTACATTTTGCAGCTGTATTCTTACATTGAGGGCTTGAAGATTTACTATTTTAGTGGGTTTTCAAAACATCATCTAGCAGGATTTGTAGAAACTAAAGGAGTATTGTTAACTCTAATGATTTTATCACAAGTCACTGTATTTGATGTTGTTTTTTAATACCTTTCTCCTGGAGTACCGTGAATATCTGAGAATTTATCCTTCTACTTTTAAAAATAGTTCTCTTTCTTCCTAGTTACTCAAAACATTAACCTTTAACCCATTTCTGTTTGTGCTTGCCCACAAACAAATAAAAGTAGTTCAGCATTTTTCTCAGCTTAATACATGTCTCAATTTTTCTAGTTTTGATACTCAAGGTTGATAATACTTCTCAAGAAGGAGAGATAAGCAAGCGGCATAGTATAACAGAGCACAAAACTTTATCAAAGCATTCATAGTCATTATCTCAGAACTGACAGTTAAGGTATGTCCATCAGGAATTAGCAGAAGCTAATTTGTATTAGAGCAAAACCATTAGGTGTTCATGCAGTAAAGACTGCAGTGAAGACACATTTCACCTGTATGTAATATTTCCTAAATTACTTATTTTTTCTTTCACCTCCAGTGTGCTGGTGCTGAGCAGAATACTGGGAGGTGCTGCCCCTCCTAGCTGTGTGGCCTGTTTGTGGATTTGGTCCCATACTTGTTCGTAATTTTCACTGGCTTTTTTTCTTTTTTAACAACAGGAGTCCTGTGCTCGTATTCCAGTGTGTGCATCGCCATGTTATTTGCCTGGACTGTTTCCATCTGTACTGTGTGACTATGCTGAATGACCGCCAGTTCATCCATGACCCAGAGCTTGGCTATTCCCTCCCTTGTGTAGGTATGTTTAAACTCATATGTTTGTTTGCTCTTTTATTTCTGTGCAAGAATGATTTCAAGCAAGAATGATTTTTTTTATCACCTATTACTGTTGAGCATATTGTGGAATGCTACTGTTTTCATATGAGTTGTTTAACTTCATGGAGAAAATATTTGAATATTGAAGTGGTTCTTGCTAGGCATGTGAACTGCAGAATTAACTGGATTCCAAAGGTCATTTCTTTTAAAAGCAAATGCATACTTTCTTCACGTTAGAATTTTATAACCACCAAGTGCTAGCAGATGATAGCATTACACTCTGTTTAAAAAATACCACCTTGACCTCCACATTTCCACTTTCAAATTAAGTAAAGTGTTAATTTTCTTGGCCTGTCTTTAAGTACTATTAAGAAGAGGACTGCAACAGGCATTTCAAATAGCTTTCCTCTTGATGAAGTTATTTCTACTAATTGTCACCTTGAATGTCATTGAATGAAATGACATCTACCATCTTCTCTACTTGAGGAGATGGTAGATTATCTGTTCTACCTGAGTAGGAAATGAAGTTTGACTTAACAAAATAAAGGCTTACACTGAATCTGAAAGATATGTTTTGAGAATTGCTTCAATTACAGATTCTCAAAATTTTTGCTGTGAAGAAATGTATTAGAATTTATTTTTCCTGTTGCTAAATTTGAATATGTGCATATATGTTTCTCACAAGTGCTGTATAATTTTCTAGCATATTAGCAGCTGCATGGAAGATAGATTTGCCTGGTTACATGAATGGCTGGCAAATATGTTTCAAATTCCTAGATAGGAGAAAAAATGACAAAATTTCTTAGGAGAACATTACTGTGAGAACATGTTGAGGATACTGAAAGAACAGTAGTAAGAACCAGTTAAACTCACTTGGTTTTAATTACTTCAGGAGCAACGTAGCAATGGTGGTCACCTTTCACGCAAATTTCTGTCTCACCAGGTCTCATTTTACTTACACCCCAACAGTTTGCTCTCCTACTGCATTTACACACTGATGTCGTACTGCACAAAACACTTTGTAATGTTGTGTAAGAAACCTTGTCATAAGAAACCTAATAGGAACTTTATACCCAGTGCTCTTTCCTTGACCTTGACATTACTGTAGTACTGTGTGGTCAATCTGTACTCTGAGCCTCCCTCCTTGCTTCTCCAAATGTTAATCCATTTTCTGCTCCCACATAAGTTAATCAGCTACTTGAGATGGATCCATCCTTTTTATCAGTTCTTTTCCTGTTTTCCTGTTAGCTCCCTAAGTTAATCGTTTATCCCAGGGGTGCAGTAAGCAACTCATCTTTCTTCTCTCTTGTGGGCCTCCTTGCTGCCACGGCTAGCATCACCGAATTTCCTCCAGTTTAGGCTGTCTTGTTAAACTAATGACCCTTACACCACTTCTGTCTATAAACCCATTGCTAGTCACGCTGCACAAAACTTGTATAAGGATTTTTCTATGTATCTTGCAACTGTAATTAACTCTATTTCTGTTCAGAAGTTTCGTCTGTCTTTTTTCTCAAAGAGGAGACTAAGAAGTTTGCAGAAGTTTTTAACCCTGCCTGGCAGTAGCAAGCTAGTCTTGTTCTCTCCTCTATGCATTGAACACTATGGGAATTGAGCAGTAGAAGCAGAGTAGGTGTGGGATGAGGGGAAGATGCAAGAAGACAGTGAAATGCGATTTCAGTCTTTACATGGTGAGGAAGGCATTGGCTTGGCCCGAGAAAGGAATATCGTAAAGAATGCGCAAAGACAAACGGTACTTCTACTGTTCAAGTGAGATAGTGTTCAGCTGTGGGAATGGAAAAGCAGCTTTTGCTGTGAATCTAGCCTTAGCTGTGTTGTACTTTAAGTGTTAAAATAGCTAAATAGGAGAGTTCTAAAATATTAAAGTTTCAGGACTCCTCAAATTAAAAGGTTGTTTTTAAAATACTATACACTAAGGTAGTACTAATAGTAGTAGTAGTAATAATAATAATACTGTAACTGTGATACTTTTTCATTCTGATCTCCAGTTAGTAAGAATGTTTCTTGGAAAAATTTCTGCAGAGGTGCTGCCCTATGCCAGTGGAGGGCATAGTGTAGGTGTGCCACAGTGTAGTGCAGTGCTGTGCAGTACGGTGGTTCTTGAGCTAGAGCTGAATTGTGATGCTGAAGGGAAGGAAATATAGTTGTGTCAGTATAGCAGCTATTATGGGCTCTTCGACACTTCTGGTAGGCTGATGAGGACCGACAAGGCAAATACTACTTCAAGGTCTGTGCTAGTGTCTCTGCACAGTGGTGTGTGGTGCTGTCTAGGTGTACCTGCTTGCTCAGAGCCAACGTGATTATCTCTAAGAAGTATTGACATTATACTGTAATGGCATGCTTTGTGTTGGCGAGGTTCTCAGTCACAATATGTATGAGTACGCAGCAGTTTTAAATAACATTCCATCTAAACCTAAAATTGATTTCTACCTCCATCAGTCTCTTTGTTGTATTATCAGTTCTGTATCAAATGCATTTGTAAGCATTATCCTTCAGAGTGCTTTGCAGGATGAAGAATTTAATCAGTGCTGTTATAACTTCACTGATTCATTTCTGCAGCTACATTCTGGTATGCAAGAAAATTGGTTGTTTCTAGAATTAGCTTATGCTTGAGTTAGGCACTGATGACTATTTTTTGTTCTTCAAGAAAGTCATGAGGCTGAGTTGCATTACACCTGTGAAGAAGAGTAATGCATGAGTTGCCAACCCCTTCTTTCTTACTGTTCAGCTACAGAGGATTTTAGGCTCCTTCATAGCTATGGATCTAGTGGCTTTCCTCAGCAATTAGTTCAACATTCAAACCAGTATCCTGTTATTTTCTTTTTCACTTATCTTGGCACTCCTACTGAAAAGTATAAGATAGCATTTTTGCAGTCTACAATTCACAATCTTCATTTTTGCAACTGCAATTTCCGGTTTGTATTTGCATGTGAGGATGGTAAAGCACTGTTGACACAACTTTCTCTAATTACCTCAGTTGAAGCCTAAAATGAATTCCCTTGACAGGAGTGAATATCATGGGACATGCCAAGAAAAGACTTCTCTTTCTTACTGTGTCAGTGTTGGTTTAATACATGTTATCTCTGACAGAGCATGACTCAAAGCAAAAAATATTAGATCTGAGCTTTATTGAAAGGTTAGATGTTGATTTTAGCCTGCTTCTAAAAGAAATACAAAATAAAGTTGTATTTACTGTAATGAGATTTATGTTATGGTAGGTGACTGGGTTACACAGACAGATCAAAACAGTCTGTATTAGTACATGTGTTTTTAAACATCACAGACTAATGCTGAAATAGCATTTATGGTGTCTTGAACAGAAAATACTAATACTCTGACTTTGGACTTTGTAAAAATTATTTTACTTTTCCATTTTCAGGTAAGAACAGATTTCCTTAAAAACTACCCCATTTCTTCAAGGCGTATGTGCACACATTGCCCTAGAACTATACAGGAGGGTTTGATTTTGTAATTAAGCCTATTTAAATTGTTTGCACTTCCAATTAGTTCTGTTCATTCTAGTGTTTTTCAAAAATAGAGATAACATAATGAACATAGCCTGCAGTTTCTATTAACATTTGACTCACTGTTCCTGATTTTTATCAAGGGAATGTACCAACATAGCAAGTTTTTTATATCTTTTATTGGATCAATCTAGAGGTGAAAGCACCACACACAACAGAATAAAAATAAACAGCAGCTGCTACAGCAAAGGGTCACAGTGACAGACAAGATCAGCATTATCATCACATGTCTATGATAACTTGAGCTGGAAAGGACCTAGGGATTTCAGATAAACAAGGCTTCTCAAGTAGGTTTAATTTCTTGCATCCTGGCACAGGTATAGCAGAAGATGTGTTTTGTCACTGCGTTCAGGTATTTTTTATCATTCTATCCTTGCTTTTCTTTGATTTCTGTTTTGTGGCCTAATTAAGCAGGAGACAATACATGCTCAGAAGAAGACTGTCATCTCAGCTGATGAGCTGTGATATATCACCTTGATAATTCCATAGCTTCACTTTGTTCCAACACAAAATGTGTCATTGCTGTGGTTTTTGGAAGAACATTAATTCCTTAGTGCTTAGTTGCTAATGCTGCCAGGCAGCACAACTCCAGGTGAGAACAGCCAGTGTTGAGGACTGGAGTTCTGAGCTTGATAACTGCTGCATTGATAGGATTAGCTGTTCAGAATAGTGTAGCAGCAGCCCCAAGATTCAAATCCACTCTATCAGCTCAGAGCAAGGACTTACAGATAGGAGCTGGCTGGATTTCATTGATCATTAAAATAAAAAAGTAAATGTTACAGATTATACTCTCTCTCTGCCCTTGTTAAATGGCAGTAAAAATCTATCCCATCTCTCTGTATGGTGTCTTGTACTAATGAGGCTTCATGCATAGAAATTTCCATGAGTAGTGACCTCCAAGTATCTTTGAAATAATTAATAAGGTGCTTAGAGGGATAGATTTGCATATGCATGAAAGATCATTTATGGTGATTTAGTTACTGTGCAGGGTAAAGAATCTCATAGCATTACCTCAAAGCAGGAATTGTATACAAATACTCAATGTATTAGCCCATTTAAACACATACTGTTTCTATGAACACTGTTTCATTTTTAAAATAGCATTACAGCATTACAGGTCTTGGTCCCCAGGGTAAAATAAACTTCCACAGATCTTTGGTAGAAGAAAAGGTGGTAAGGCCACGGAAAGGCAGGGTTTTACACTGCTGTAGGCGCTTTGCAAAATGTCTTTGCATCACTTTATTTCTTATGAGTAATCATATGCGTGATGTATTTTAAAGGAATCCAGATAAAAGATGCAGTTCTCCTGATGACTGTAAAACACTATTGTGTCTGGAAGTAATCTGATTTTACCACACAGATATATAAGTAAATAAGTGAAATTACCACCAGTTTGTGTATAGAACTGCTAATAAAAAGGACTAAAGCTTTAAAGTATAATAAATTGCCTTAAGAGCCATGTTCCATTGAAAGAAAGCTTCTGGGGACTGATTAAGGAGGCATCTATATTAAGATTAAATTCTTTATCCCCATTACATGCTATCTGTATAATAACAGTATGTTGTTATTCCTGTGGAGGATGTCAATGCAGTGGTGAATCTGAAACATCTTTCAAAATCATAATACCCAAAAAGAAAAGGGGAGAATAAGCAGGTAGTCTAAGCAGTTTGCAAGTAAAAGGGAGGAGGAAAACTGTATTTGATTTGATGACTTCAAACAGTATGTTTGAATTTTTTCTGTTACAGACAAAATCTCTGTTAAATTTAGGAGGTCTGTGTGTGCAAGGGGTTTTAAAGTGAAGGTCAGTGATCTATGAACAGAGCCTTCTCAAGAATGTAATGAGGAAGCAGGCATAGTTCAGTGAGGCCTAAAATGGAAGAGTGCACCAGTTGGTACAAGCAATAAGATTTACCTGCTGTGAAGCCTCAATACATTAACACTTTCTGAAATCTGTGTTCTCCAATAACCCTGCTTAAAAATCTTTGGAGTAACTTAGGAAATCTGAAATGAAGGAAATATTAGTGATTATTAGAGGAATAATATAAAAGGTATTGAAAGCACACATATTTGCAGCTTTAGGAAGTTCTTCAAAGTGTTCCTTAAGTAGAATATTTAGGGAGGGGTTGTTAAATTCTTGACAACTGTAAACTTTTTGTAATTTCTTATTGGTATGAAGTATCTGAGCATGCAGAAGTGGTGGTAGGATGCTGGAGAAATAAGCAATAAACAAGCAATTACAGTTTTCAGAGCATTTGTGATGACAGTTCTAGTTGGCAACATGGACAGTGGAACTGAGTGCACCCTCAGCAAGTTTGCTGATGACACCAAGCTGTGTGGTGTGGTCAACACGCTGGAGGGAAGGGATGCCATCCGTAGGGACCTTGACACGCTTGAGAGGTGGGCTGATGCCAACCTCATGAAGTTCAACCAATCCAAGTGCAAGGTCATACACCTAGGTCAGGGCAATCTCAAGCACAAATACTGTCTGGCAGAGAATGTATTGAGAGCAGCTCTGAAGGGAAGAACTTGGGGGTGTTGGTTGACGAGAACCTCAATGTGAGCCAGCAGTGTGCACTCACAGCGCAGAAAGCCAACCGTATCCTGGGCTGCATCAAAAGGAGTGTGACCAGCAGGTCGAGAGAGGTCAACTCTACTCAACCCTCTACTCTGCCCTAGTGAGCTCCCACCTGGAGTACTACATCTGGCTCTGATATCCCCGACATAAGAAGGACATGGAGCTGTTGGAGCAAGTCTAGAGGAGGACCATAAGGATGATCAGGGGACTGGAGCACCTCCTGTATGAAGACAGTCTGAGAAAGCTGGGGCTGTTCAGCCTGGAGAAGAGAAGGCTGCGTGGAGACCTCATAGCAGGCTTTGAATACCTAAAGGGGGCCTACAAGAACGCTGAAGAGGGGTTCTTCATACAATGGCTTGTAATTACAGGACATGGGGGAATGACTTTAAACTACAAGAGAGGAGATTTAGGTTAGATATAAGGAAGAGGTTCCTCACTGTCAGGATGGTGAGACACTGGGACAGGTTGTCCAGAGAAGTTGCCCTATCCCTGGAATGTTCAAGGCAAGGTTGGATGGGACTTTGAGCAACCTGGTAGTGGAACGTGCCTGTGGCGGGGGGGTTGGAACTAGATGATCTTTAAGATCCCTTCCAACCCAAACCTTTCTATAATTCTTTTTCACCCCCAAAATGTTTTAAAAGTAGATTCCTCTATTTAATCTTCTTTCAACTTTCTATAATCTTGGTCAATATGCTAAGATGGGTAATCTAAGACTGTATGTGTGCTGAACAAA
Source organism: Nestor notabilis (assembly GCF_000696875.1). Lineage (NCBI taxonomy): Eukaryota > Metazoa > Chordata > Aves > Psittaciformes > Psittacidae > Nestor > Nestor notabilis. The sequence continues at coordinate 54,763 of NW_009910570.1, forward strand.
TAGTGCACAATAGCTCTGTGCAGCGTGTTGGAGGAGAGAGCCTTGTTGACAAAATTGTCCGCTTATTTTTTAAATTTTTGGAAGCTGATCAGAGAATACAAGTAGACTGCTTTCTGTCCTCATCTAGCAGGTGAAGCCAACCAGACCTTATTCAAGTAATTACAAGTTTATTCCAACTAGACTTTGGCAGAGAAGGGAACCAAAAGCATATAGATGAACCAAATTTTTACTATCAAGAGTTAATTGAATTTGCAGCAGTTCCCTGAAGAACCTTTTATGGTCTTCTGCGTTCTCTTGTCACTGTGGGCATAAAATAAACATGAACCAACAGTGTATCAAGTAGTTTTTTTGTGTTCTTTACTAGCACAAGCGCATGAGGCTAGCTCAAAGGATACGGTTAGAAGTCACAACAGCTGCTTCACTTCCATTTTCAGTGTTGGCTGAAGTTCAAGCAGCAATGTCTGAGTTTTGTTCCCTCAAGCCTGCTCTGTTTCTGTAGTAGCAGATTGCCAATTCCATATCCTAACAGCCTCAGTCTATAGAACAAGCAAAACTTGATCCCATGGTGTGTTTGAGGCAGGCATTGTATTCTTCTCTGGGAGTAACTATAGAGAAATCATACCATGTGATCCTTACAAAAATCTGAGTTGACATGATTAAATTCAACATGACATGTCTTACCATAGGTGTTCTACCTTATCTCTTACTAGTTTTTCTGTTGAAATCTATTTCATTTGTAAATTGCATGGAGATAGGCTTACCCTGGTTAGCAATAATGAAGGATAAGAGAGAAAGAGAAAATCTTACTTAGAAATCAATTGGCTTTAAGAGGAGCTAGGAATGAACTTTCAAAGCAGACTTCTTGTCTTATGAAGTAAGATGTCCAGTGTCAAAGTAATATAGAAATACTGAAGCAATGGCAGAAGGGGGGGGGGGGGGTCTGTCTGTCCTTCATAATTTCTACATCCAGCTGAAGCGGAGGTGAATTTTTGTCTCGGTTTGGGTCAGTGAATGCTGTGACTTTGTCTTTGGAAAGGAAAGGTATTCATTCTGACTGGAAGTGTTTCTGCCCATACCGGTTTATCTTATAATAATCACTTCATGTAGGTATATAGTTGGCAAGTCACTTCTAAGCTGCCACCTGACTGAGAAAAATCACCACTTACATGAACAATAAAATTAAGTAATAGTCTTGTTACTCATCACTTTACACTCAAGTGCTTGAATAGGTTTTTAATGCAAGCTATTTTCTAATTAATCTTATATAAAGCACTGTTACAGCAAGTTCCAATGATTTTGACTGTATCTGCTTGAAGTCTGTCTTCTCTATTAAAACATATTTTTTAAGAAAGAAGGATCAGCTTTTGAGCAGGAAACTTTTGTGTTCATTCATGGCTGCAGATTTCACTTGGAACCAAGACTATATTCAGTTGTTCCTGGATAGTGATTAGAAGTCCTGAATCTCCTTTCTGTGTTCTCCCATTCTAGTCCATGGGCAGTTAATGTTCATGAGGAAGAGTCTGGGTAAAATATGTGGGTAAGGGAGATAAGTAGAAGAAAGAAATCATTATACAGGGAAAAGAAGGGGATGAACAGTCATGAAGGGACTGAAAGAGAGGTGAAAGAGGCAATGCATTAAGGAGAACTGTTAGTGACTATTTAGGGAATGAAAGATAAAAGTTCTAAAGAGGGAGGGTAGGTAAAGTGAGAAAATAACGCCTCCAGCTTCATTCACATTTTGGCAAGGCTGGGAATTTAGTTTTCAATGACAGTAGTTCAATTTATATGTGGACTGTTCTTCCACAGACTGGAAACACCTGAGCGTGTGTTCTAAAAATGTCCGACGAACTGTAGAAGATGCTGGTTTTCACAGCTAGCATGTGCTTGAAGTGTTTATCTTACAGTAGAGCAGAAGGAGGGAAAGCTGACCTTTCATGCCTGGCTAATTAGAGATTTCCTAATGTACCAGGTTTTACCTGAGCAGAGGGTCTTTTTCAGTATAGCGCCATCTCTGAGTTGGGCTATGCAAGCAGCAGCCTTTATAAAAATTATCACTATCTGCTACCTTATATACTCCATGTATAACCTGCTGGGACCAACTGTGGCACATTCAGCATGTGTTTAGTCTCTGAAGCCTGGTGATTAATATTCCCCAAGTCACTTTCTGAGCCTTGGTCTCCCATACGGCAGCATGTAGAGCTGCTACCACATCACAGAACCAGCTAAGGACTTTCCCCTTCAACAAGGAGTTGGCTTTAATTAAATTTCTGTGTCTGGAAAGTGAAAATCTAATTTTCTTTTTGACATTTTCTATATTACTACTTAGACAAAATTATGAAAATAATTAATCCCCGTGAAGCAGACATCAACATTATACAGGGTACAAAAATATTGCATATAAATAATACTACTGATCACCAATCTGTTATAATTTATTGATGCAAGTTCTTATTAAAACTCTAAAATCAGATTTGTTCTTGGTACAACAGATGTGTCAAATGATTGCACAATGTAGGTGCAAGTGAGGGTTATGAAAAGTAACATGGTTGAAACTGCATCTCGGTAAATTCTATCTCCCCAAAAATGTATTTCAAGAAAAGAAAGAAATGGGGGGAAAGGAAATAAGATGTACCATTTAGAAAAGAGATTTTCATTCTGTATTTGGGGCAAATACTTTCCAATGTAGTGGTTGCCTAAAAGTGGTGGTGGATGAAATAACATTCTCATTCTGGTCCTTGGGGAATCCATGTTCACATTACAAAAGCTGTCATGTCGCCTGCTGCTACTTGGTAGGCTTGTTTCCTTCCCTAAGAATGCAGAAAAGGATCCTGTAAGCGTGGAAGTCAAACTGCCTCTTTGTAACTGAAGCGCTTTGTGGAAATCAGAAGCAACAGTGGACCAACATGGTGTTGTTTGCACTGATGAAATGCCACTGAGATGCAATCTGCAGTGCTTTTATCAAAATCCTTTCATACTAAGTAGAGAGATTTATTTTTTTTTGTGAAATCTGAACACCTGCACCTTGCACTGTGTCAGTCTTGGCACTGACTGAAGTTATCAAACCTTAGTATTTTTCCTTAGAATTTGATGCCATAGGCCAATTTCAAGAATTGGAGCTTCGATATTTCAATTGTAATCTACCTGCATGAGATTTGTTGTGGGTTTATTGCTGGTTGGTTTGGAATTGCAATTGCATGGAGGGTAGATAGAGCAATGGCACTCAACACAGGCAGCTGGGAGAAGACCATGGAAAGAGAAATGGCCCAAGTCAGGTTGGATTGCAGGGTCCCAGCCTGTTGCAGTTAAGAGGACACTAAACTGTCAAGCTGTTGCTAATATAGATTTGCCACCATATGATAACAGAGTAGTCTTATTTGTAAATAAGCCTAGATTCTTTAAGATAAAAATATATGTGTTTAAGCAGATGGTAAGTTTTAATAAGGTCTTGTAAAGGAATTATTGAGATGCTTACAGTTAGCTTTTTTGTACTTTCATGCCTGATAAATTTGGGCTAGTTAGAAATGTTTATGTTTCATTTTCCAATTTTAAAAACAATGTAGCCTCATTATTTCAATGAAAGAAACAGGATAATAGAAGAGATTATTCTACCAAAACAATTTAATTTTTACTGCAATATTTTATGGTTTTACTTTTAAATATCTGTAAAGACAATGACATTGCAGTTTGCAGAGTTTAGGTGAATAGCTGAACAGAATTGGGGACATCTTCTAAAAATGAGCTTTCCTAGTGCATGATTGTCGTGGTTTAAGCCCAGCTGGTAACTCAGAACCACGCAGCCGCTTGCTCACTTCCCCCCCTTTTTCCTCCCCCCGCTCCCGGAGGGATGGGAAGGAGAATCAGGGGAATGTAACTCGCACGGGTTGAGATAAGAGCTCTCCAGTAACTAAGGTATAATACAAATCACTACTGCTACCACCAATAATAATAATGATAAGGGAAATAACAAGGGGCGAGGACACAACCGCTCACCACCCGCCGACCGATACCCAGCCCAATCCACGCAGAGATCTGGGCCTTCCGGGTAACTCCCCCCAGGTTCTATACTGGGCATGACGTGCTGTGGTATGGAATACCCCTTTGGCCAGTTTGGGTCAGGTGTCCTGCCTCTGCTTCCTCCCGGCTTCCCCTCCCCCCTGGCCGAGCATGAGACTGAGAAAGTCCTTGGTCAGAGTAAACATTACTGAGCAACAACTAAACCCATCGGTGTTATCAGCATTGTTCCCAGACTGAAAGTCAAAACCACAGCCCTGCACCAGCTACTGAGAAGGAGAAAAAATGACTGCTGTAGCTGAACCCAGGACAGTGATTCAGTCTGATTCACAGCCAGAGCAGGGAACAGAAGACAGAGAGATGCAATTAGTTAAGAATGACTCTGGAACTTGAGTTTTGCTTTTGTGTTGTTTCAATGGCTTGGATATGAGGGTGGATGAGTTTCTCTTCTAAGACTTTTCCATTTCTGAAATGCTTATGGAAATGAAACTTGCCAGACCCCTGCTATTTGTGTCTTTCACTAACAATTTGAGTTTGAACGGTATTCATGCATTCCATGTTAATATCTTTGCATACTTTGCTTACTGCAAATGCTCATGGATAAATTCCAACAATAAATAATAAATTGTAATACAGCCATGTTCATAAGAATACATAATGTGTGGAATATTATGTGTTACAAGTCTTGAGCAGGCTTAGTAGGATGCAGCACCACGTGCATCCTAAAGTCTGTTTATTTGTAACAGAGATCAGAACGTTACGGGAACACTTATATCTGAAACTGAGAGGACCTAGTAGCACCCTGGTGTGCTTGGTCACCCACTCTCTGCCGTGAGTACCTGTTTTGTTCTTTTCTCTGTTCCCTTTTGCCCTAGATGTCTCTCTTTAAACCTCATAAAAAATGAGGCACCTGCTATAAAAGCAGTGACCTGGCAAAGTGTGCAGTTGCTGGAGTTTGGTGCACACCTCAGCAACTCCACCTTCAGTTTTGTGTCTTACAATGTATGTGACGCTCACCAACACTTCAAGAATGCTTTTACTATTAGGTTTTTACTGAAATACCCAAAATATCAAAGGCAGAATTTGGTATTAACTTCAGATTAGAATTCCAAAGAAATTCTTACCTCCTTGTAAGATATTTGGCTGTGACTGTGAATTCATTTTATATATGCGTAAAACATGAAAAGCTTAGTTATGGTGTTAAAAAAAAAGCCAACCAACAGATAAATGAAACATGTTACTGGGAAATACAGAGAAAAAGGTATGCATAGTAGAAGTCTCTTGCATAGTTGGTCTGATTTCTTTCTCTCTTTTTCGTGTGCCCCCCACCCAAGAGTAAGCCTATCCTGATTCTACTTTGTCTTTTCACAATTTATTTTTTCCTTTTTTTCTTCTTTCTGAGAAGCAAGATATTTTCTGTTCTGCCTTTCACTGCTATTCCCTTTGTTGTCTGCCCATTTCTGTTGCTTTATTTGCTGATGCCTAAAAATTACCAGCTCACTGTCTGATTCTTTCCCATCTTTTTGTCTTGCTTTTTTCATTTCTCATTTCTTCTTTTGTCTCCCTCACTTTGTCATGCCTTGCTGTCTCCTTCTGCCCTCTTTTTTCTAATTGAGATTCCAGTCACTTTTGATCTCTTCTGTAAGGACCACAAAGCAGTAAGGCCTCTGGGCAGGTAAAAGTGTAAGGGAAATTGACTCTGGAGGTGGAGTAATGTAAAGGGGTCACTTCCAAAGGTCAGTTTTATTGTCTGTGATAACTAGGAAAAGGGCATTTGATGTTGTCCCTTGGCTGCATAAGTGAACCAGCTAGGTCTTACTGCCTGACCTTTTTCTTTCCCATCTCTCTGTGCCCAGTTTAGACACCAACCAGTGAATTGTGAACAGGAATATTCACATTCACTTGTTGCATGCCTCAAGCTGTGACTGTGCATCCTTTAGTGAGAGGCAGTGGGAGAAGGTACAAATGAATGTTGGTCCTCTCTGATAATTTGGCCCAGTTGCTTAGGAAAGAAAATCCTGTCAAAAGGAGTGTGGGGCTTGGGGGGCTTTCTTATTTGTTTTGTGACTAACACATGATGTTTCTTTCACTAGGAAGAAAGCACATAATGAGCATTTGGGGCTTTTTTTTTTTTTTCATTTTTTTCTGTAGCCGTACATGCATATAGACATACATAGGGACAGCCTTCAGCAGTATTTCTAGCCAGCTAAAACACAAACTAATGTACCAAAAAGTTGAAAAGTCCTTTTGTTTGCCTTCTACTGTGTTTGTAATATGGAAGAGTGCAATGCCAGGTACAAAAGAATCTCAGCTTGTCAGTTAAATAGGCTGCTTGGCACAGTCAGATTTTGCTCTTCATGATCCATTGCCCCAAGTAATATCCTCTGTTTATATCACTGCCGGAGAAAGGCTGGAAATTACGGAGGCGTTTTTGGTAATAACTGCTAACAGGGAGACAGTATTTACCAGAGAGTCTGCAATGAGACTCTCAGGTAAATAATAAGCATTTTAGAAAAACTACCTAATTATGTATTTAATCGCTTGGAGCTGTTCCAGTCGCTTGGGAAAATAATGTGTGTTTTGTAAATCTGCCTAATTATTTATTTGTGAAGGAAGTCATTCTAGCTTCTGGGATAAGTAGTGTGAATTTTATGACTTTCCATACAGATCTGTTCTGCTTGAGAATGCTGGTATTAAAAACAAAACCACCCCACTACCCCAAAATACCAAACCAAGAGAATGCAAAAATACATTAGCAAATGCAGTGGTTTGTCTACTTTTCTATCAAGCACTCTATTATGTCTATAAATACTTTAAACTTTATTCTGCTCTAACATAGCTGTCTTCTGAAGTGCAAGCAGCCATATTTGTAGATGGAAGACTGTCTGAATAGGGAGTTTTGCAGTCACTAACAAATCAGACTACCTCTAGTCAGCAGTTATTAAAAGCTAGAGCACAGTTAAGGTCAGAAACTGCATAGCATCGTTGCACTAGACATGATGGTTTTCTCTTATAATGATTTGAATAATGAATTGCATACTCTGACCATAACTTGTTACTAGGAAGAGAACAGAATGTCTGATACATATCTGTCAGAATTACAATTTTATCTGGTCTTTTTCCTTTATTCAAGAATTTATAGACTAATTTCCATAGACTATCATGAAAGCTATTCTGAATTTATTTGGTGTGACTCTGTGCATTTTTAAGCTCTACAGAAATCCACTTAAGGAATCAGGTTTGGGTTTTTTGCTAAAAGCTAGAAATAATTTTCATCAGAAAATACCTCAAGGCAGAAGTATTTAAAATAGTATACTTACCTTATTTAATGAAGAGTAGAATTTTCACAATAATAAATCTAGTCAAGAGAAATTATGTGAAGAATCAATTTCTTGACATCGTATGTTATTACAAAGTAAAGTAAGGTTTCTTTCTAAAAATCCAAAATACTGTCAGAATTTAGAATATTTTCATTCTCAAACCAAATGTAGAATATTGTTCAAAGTCTTAATGTGTTGATTTGGGAAACTAGTCATATCCTTCTTATCTCCTCCTGACTTTATCTGGATTTATGGGCATGTTACATGAAGTGCTTTTCCCATCACAGAATCAACAGCAAAAGCTGAGGACAAAACAGTCACATTATGCCTATAATAAATGTTACCCTTTAAGGGCCTAACCTCGCGTGCTCAGTTAGATGACTTCCACAGTAAATAAGAGAAGAAATTGTAGCAAAGTTTTCCTCTGTCATTTCTGTGTTTCATCCCAGGGTAACCTAGAACTCCCCCACCTTTTACTCATTGCTCTTATTGCAAGAAACCTGTAGCTTACTCCTTTGTTTCCTTCTTGTCAGAAAATTCTGAGTATGCTGCTACTTAGCTACAGTCCTACACCAATAGAAAAAGTATTGCTCATCTGCAGTGCACAGGAACATGCATAACTAGCTGCACATGCTTAACCCACTTGCTTAGTACTCACATGCTTATGGTTATGCATGGACTTGCATGCTTGCCTGGATAAAGGCATTTCCATGCATTAAAATCACTGCTAGATAACATTAGTGCTATCAAGATGGACTGATCCACTGAACTGCTTTATTATGTCTAAATAAACACACTTTCCTTGCATTTTTACAGCATATTTGGAAACGCATCCTAACCTGAAAAATGCATTGTTTCAGAACACATTGTATTTAAAAGTAATTTCAACCACTCATACACTGCATGACTATCCACATGTACATAAAGTATTGCAGTGTATTTCAGGTACTGGATGAAGCTCTTGAAAGTGTTTTCTCTCCTTTGTTCCACTGCCTTTAATTCCAAGTCCCAATTAAGCATCATTCTATAATAGATTTGACATTTAAATGTTGGACATAAAAAATCCAGATCACTAATGGTAAAAATCCCAGACAATCAAAACAAACAAATCCCAAAACATACACCCCCCCAAACCAAAAAACAACTAAAAAAACAAAACAAAAAAAAACCCAGCCCAAACCCAAACAAAAGAACCTTTAATTAATCTATATTTTGTTTACAAAATAGTAGACATTCACAGCATTTGTAGAGCTGAAAGAATATATGACATAATGGATAGATCTCACACTCTGTAACTACTTCCTGAAGCAGCGCAACACTGATTTAGTACAAATAGCAAGGTCCAACTTTACAGCAAATGTAAGATGGTTTAACCTTCATTTTATGCTTTCATTTTAGCCACGCAGAAGCCTGTATGTTAATTAAAATTTGGGAAGCGAACAGTATACCTCTGGTATGGACCAGCTCTAGGCTGAGTTTGTTCTCAGATACTGTGCGATATGGACTATGACCATGAAATTCATGACATCCCCTGCTCCTTTTGCAATGGGAGAGTTTCCTGGCTTTAGCATGATATTCCTATGGCTGCTATGTGTGTGTTAAGATCACTTCCTGTGTCTATCACAAAGCAGTCAAAAACTGGTACTAATCAGTTTGTACAGATTGACAGGGAAGTAGGAAAATCGAAGTGAGATTGTATGCAACATGAGGAAATTTGTACTCATACTTTTGGTTTTCCAGAAATCAGGACAGGTAGCCGTTTGAATCCTGAAACTGAAAAGTACCTAAGATGGGGAGAGGTGTTTGGGTTTAATGGTAAACTTGAAATTCTTTATAATGAATTCAGCCTCGTAACACAATGCTCTCAAATTTGAAAACTTAGGTTTTGGTGGGCCTATGTGTGCGTAGGGAGTTTCCTGGCCAGAAAACAAAGACTATTTCTTAGATAAATTAAATGTCTTGGGCACTATTGGAAAATGTGGATTTATGCCAACAATAAAGATAAAATGAAATGAAATTCTGGTCCTCAGAATTCAGAAGTGCGGAAGAGTCGTCTTTATGAATGACAATTCTGTATTTTGGGGAGGTTGTAGATATAAAATGTTCTCTAGACCATATGTTGTGATATATCCAAGGAACCTGAAAATATGGTCCTCTCTTTTTTAGTTTCTCACAGTTCTGGTATGATGGCATTCTTTTTTAATTCATTCTTTGATCTATTTTGAGAGGCAATTTTACATCTGAAATTAAGGCATAGTACTAACAATATGACACATACAGTATGTTATTGTTTGCAGCCAGAAACTGTATACCAGTGCACTGGAAAAATCTGGAAGAGATAACACTGAAATCTTGGCTTGCTTTAGCCACCCACTAACAAACTGCTGATCTGGCAGCATATAGATACAGACTTACACCCAGGAATTTGGACAAACCCAAGTAGAATGGAATGATTTCCACCAGCAAAGAGTAGTTCTGATTCACCTTGCTGTTCTGATACTTTGAGTGTTTATAAAATGAACTAAAAGGACTAAAGTTACTCTAGATTGACAGTTCTGATCCCTGCATATCGAGTTTCATATGTGTACAAATATGTTTACATGTCTGAATTTTGCTTTCACTTTATGTCATCCCACTTCATCATGATAAAAATTTTATTTTTGGAAGATAATGCAATTCAAATGTACAAGTACATTTTTATTTGGCTTTACATTACATTTTTAAATTTTTGTGTTAAAGTACGGACGTTATGTAGCTTTATCAAATAAATTTAACTATATCTGCTACAGCTTACTCTGACCATTATTTTGCTATAAATCAATCAACTTTCCAGAATTTTTCAATCCACTAGTGAATAGCTTTACACCATAGTTCCAATCTAGTAACCCTACTGATATGGAATATCTATATATAGTTATCACAGCTGAAAGCAATATATGATTACAATCAAAGTGACTGCTTTTAAGAATGAATCATTACTTTAGTTATCCATGTTTAAACGTGTATTCTTGAAAGACTATTCTCTTAAGCACATTTTGTAGGTTAAATTCTGTCACATGAGGCTTTCCCCTTACTGTAAAAGTCTTTCTCCCTTCTAAGTGGATAGAGAAATGTGACTTTTAAATGTAAATGTATTACTTGGCCTATTAGCTTTAGAAGAGTTTTTCTCTTGCCCTTGGAGAAATGAGATCATCCAGGCTTCTTGAGACACTCAACACTCAGAAACAGGCCTTTTCTGATGATGTTAACTCAATTTGTTGAGGCCAGAGTTGAAAAATACACTGCTAAAACACTTGCTTCCATTTCCATGTGTGTAAACTACACCTCCTTTTTTTTTTGTTGTTGTTGTTATCTACAACACATGTCAGTAGCCGACATGTAAAAGAACAAATTTAAACTCTGCTTGTATCGTAAGCTTCCTGTATGGCTTCTTCCACATACCACGCTGCAGTTTTCCTTTTGTGTTTGGTTAGCCAATCTGACTCCCCAAAAGAATCACTCACTCACTTTATTCTTGTGTCACATTGTGTAATGCCACGCACATTAGTTGTCTGTGTGATCATTTATAAGCTTTGTGGTTATGTGCAGTTATAGCCACTTCAATCAACTCTCTTGCCCTTGTCCCACCAGGATTTAACTGGAGCATCTTTGCAAGTCCAGACTCTTGAGGAATAGCAAATATACAGTTTTTAGTACAGCTTGCAAGAGAAACATTTCTTTTTCATGTTTTTGTCTTCTCAGAATGTGCACAAACACAGCTAAAAGATTTGTTGAAGAACTGGTCTGTGCACGGTTCAGTGCTAGACCTGTGCCAATTAGAGTTATCTTGCAAATCTAAGGAATGAAAATGGAAAGTTTATGCTTTTAGGGAAGAATCCTTGATTTCCATTGGCACATGCTTTTAGCTCACAGCAGACTTTAAGATTATTACACTTTTTATATGTTGGAAATCTACTTTGCATAATTTGAGAGGTTTTAGAAAAAAAATTATACTATTGCTCTCCCTCAGGGCCCTCTACAGTTGGAATCTTAGTGCTAAGAGAGCCTGCTTTTACAAGCAGATAGATATGAAATATAATCCTAATAAAATTTATAAAACTCCTTTTAACATTTTTATAGGAATATATTTGTAAAATATATATAGAATGCAGGATGAATGATGGGGTTTTATGGCTTAATATTACTCAGTTAGGATGACTTGCATAGCATCTTTCATGGTTTTGCCACTGTTTATTTTATCCCCTGCAAACTCATGTTATGCTTTTTATATAAACATAAATATTTGTGTGACTACTAAGCATATAAACTATGCATATATATTCAAAAACATACATGTATGTATATACCCACACATGCACATAGGTATACAGAAATGTACAGTTTCAGGTTAGAAGTTAAGAAATGTCAGAAATTGCCATTCTGCCTTGGCTACTTCATTTACTGAAGTCAGATCTTCCTTTCAGGTATTTCTCTGCAGCTCCAAATGAAGTAATTTTGATATTCTTTATTCGCTATTAGAAGAATTGGACCACTGACTATTAAGAAAATATAAACATTTAATGTCGTAACATGACTCATACTCTTCAAGTGGGTCAATTGTGGTAGGAATTTCTGACTTTATTTTTCACTATTTCTTTGTGTTGTATTATTATGTTCTTTTCTACTGTGAATATTCTGATCTTTTTTCTATTTATTGCTTTGTTCATTCATTCAGTATTTCATTAAAAAAAAAGTCATTTTTTACCATAATGTGATACTATATGATGTAGAACTCATGTAGGTATAGGAAGAGGAGTGAGGGTTAGAGTAATTATTAAGAGAAATCAGCAAACATAAAGGAAAAACGGAAGTGGACTCCAGCCAATAGAAACAGCTACGGAAGTAAAAAAGACTCCTGGCTGTACAGAAAAGGCATGGAATTGGCAATATCTCATTCTTCCATACTTCAGAGGGTCACAACAGTGTGGGGGGGATGATTTCCCCACCCTGGGGAGAGCTGCAGTGTAGGTGATACTCCCATTCTCTCCACATTTTGGCCTTCAGGATTAAAGCTACAGAGATGTTCAAGCCAATGCGTCTACTCTGAGAAACTGAAGGAGACTTTCAGAAAGCTCTTGTTTTGCTGTGACTGCCTCTTCCCTGTGCTGAATCGCTGTTTTCTCAAGCCTCCTCCTTAGTTTTACTCCTTTTGCATACTTTGTTCATTCACCTTTTCCTACTGGCCTACCTGGCCATTCACTTTTCCTTCTTTTTATCGTATCTCTTCTCTATGACGCTTTTCTCATGACCTGAAATAACATTTAAGGAATATATGATATTTGACACTGGGGGTATGCTAACTCTATGTGATGTTTATGTCTCATCACTTCTATACATGTGTGTCTAATTTATATAGAACCTGTAGTATTTGCTTGAAAGTAAGGGTTTGTTTGACAGACTAGCTCAAGGGCAGTTTTATTGGTCCTTACTATTGTAAACTTGAGTCCCACATGAAATTTAAAAGGCAGTTAATGGAGTTTTAAGGGAGAAGAAGATGCAGTTTGGAAGATTGCAAACATTTAAAAAGCTGGAGACTCAGTAAGTAGGGTATTAAAATATGCATAGGGAGATTAATCGATGAATAATGTTGCAAGACTTAAAGATGTTCTACGTGAGCCACTGAACATAGGTGAAAAACAGAAGCAGAACTGTAATATCATTAGATATTGCAGGAATTAAATTTGAGATAAATATAAGCACAAGAAAAAGTTGGTAGAAAATTATTCTCCCATCTAATTTTGCTAGCTAGTGAGAATCTATATGGCTATTAAGCTCTGAGTGGTTAGCATCTTGAAAACCTGCTAAAGGACACAAAGAGATCACAGTTATTACGGGTGAAATGGGACACAATAGCTCTAATAGAACCCCCATTGCTAATAGTCCTTTGTTGCTCTCTGAGGTGGTCAGCATGGCATCTGTCTGTTTCTTCACTGTAAATGGCTGAGCATTCTCTGCAAATAATGCAATCAACTACACTACTGATAATGCTTATAAAATCCTTGGTGATCCCTGATAAACCAGAATGGAACTGAGGCTTGCAAAACTGTTAATACCATGACTCTAAAACCTGGTTTCAGATGCAAAAAAAACCCCAACACTGTTAGAAGTTTGGATGTCTGGATTAGTTGTGAAATAAGACACTTCTAAATAGCGACCTTGCTGAGAGAAAGAGCATTAGTGATGGCTGAGGCATCAATGAGAGGTGTAGTCCTGAAAGAATTCTCCATTGAGAATGTATTGATTTCAAAGAGTACTGTGATTCTTGAGTATTCTGATTTTGTGTGCCCATGTGTTTCAGGCCAACAATGTGGATCATTAATGCAATATTAGTCAAGTGCTTTTCAGATTTCTTTTGAAATCACTTTGAAGCTTGCATTTACAGGTTAGATGTGGTATCAACCTATAGACATGAGAGCATAAATTAAAAATATAATTACTTCTATTACTTTACTACTTACTTTTTCCACATTTATTTATTGTGTCTTATCACTCTGTAGAATTTATGGTGTGCTTTATATGAATTGTAACTTACTTGGCTTTTAATATGTCTTTATACTTAGAGTTTCTTAGTGGAAATTCAGTACTAAAACTCAAGTTTCCTGCTTGAGCAAACAGTATGGATTTTTAGATTCAGGTCTTGAAGTCACCAGGTGTTGGCAAACTGCAAACCAGCAAACAGCTGGTAGCTCCAGAAGCAGTGATATTGCTGGTTGTTGTATTGGAAATATCCTTGATTGTAAGCTACTATAGCTTGTAAGAGGGAACCTGCTTGTGGGACAAAAAGTAAAGATGAATGAAGTTATTCAGTCTCAAAGGTGCCTTTGCTTGTATACCTAGCACTGCCTAGATCATCTTATGAGTCATGCAGATGTACACGCATCCTGAAGTCCCTTGGTCTCACTACTTGGCATACTTTCTGTGTGCCTTCAGGTCTTGCCAGTTCAATATTTCCTTCAGGTTTACTGGAATACTTAAGTGGCAGGTATTTTCAATTCTTTGATTTCAACATCTCATTCTCCCCTCATTATCTCTCTCATTTGTGTTTTCACTTCTCACCTTTAGTCAGCTTAGCTCTCCTGATGTCCCCAGTGCAGGGACCCTGTCTTTCCACTCTTTAATTCCCTTCTCTGTAAGACTCTTTATCTGCACTCTGTGTCTTTGCTCCCTACACCATCCTCCTTTCGTCCATCTGCCAGTCATTTTATTCTAACTGGGCCATTTCCCCTCCGTTCCTGATTGAACTTCACCAATTTTCTCTCTTCTTTTCCAGACTCTTACTGTTTTATTGCTTTGGCAGCATGAGGTGTCTAATTTGCTTTCCATTGCCTCTTTTTAACTCCATTGGCCAACTTTAACTTTCACTCTGCTCTTTGGCCTTGTTATGCCTCTTTACTGCTTTTATCACATCCCACCTCCACTCCAGTTATAAAGACTGAATAGGGAAGCAGTTGGCAGTCAGCTTTGTGGCTGCTAATGTCCTTTGAATGAGTCAGAACCTATGGAGGGAATGAAACACACTGGTTTAATTTGGTCAAGCTGTCTCATTTTATAAGAGCATGGGTCCCAATCATATATTCCTGGTGTCACCATTTCCAGTGGCCTAGTGGGTGAGTGAAGCCCCTAACACTGTTCCTTAGCACTGGCACTGTCCTCTGTGCATTTCAGGCCTTGGGTTGGGTTGTTGTTTTTTTTGGAAGGGGAGATGGATTGCAGGGAGGGGATCTTCGTTCTCTCTCTTTTTCTCCCTCTCACCTCACCCCAATTCCTAAATTTCCTTATTCTCTTTCTGATGCCTTTTTTTGGGGTGTTTTTTTTTTTTTTTTGTTTTGAATTTTGCCTACCTTTAAGGCAAAAACTTTTGAAGATAGGTTCTGTTCTTGAAGCTGAAGGAGAAGGTAATCAGGCATTGCAGTGATTTTTCTCAACTGCAAGAAAGCATGAAGAGTGGTTTCCCTTGGATGTGTGAATCCTGGTTAATTGACTGTGTTATCTTAATAACATACAAGCCCTGACTGAAAAGTGTCTCACAGGTGAGACATTCTGTCAGTCGTCTTTGTGGATTCTCTGCCATCTAATACATTATGAGCTGTTCTATCCACCTTTCCCTTAGACACTTACAAGGTCCCCTTCCTCTGTCCATCTGCTGATTTTCACAGGTCTGATAATTTTGATTTGTACTCCTCTGCAAAATCAGCCAATGCGTTTAAAAACTGGGTAATGGGTGGTATGAGAAAGTGAGGAAAAAGGCTGTCAGATGCAAACAGTAAGATCAGTTTCTAAAAGTCCAGCTCCTGAGGCATAAGGTCAAATATGTTCTAAACGTCTTAGCTGCAGCTGAGGTTTTTTCCATTCTGCTATTCTGCTGATGCAGGGAAAGGCAATTGCATTACCTTTCCAATGACTTACGGTCGTAGTAATTACATATATGATGTTATTAGATTCTCAACATGGTGCATTATGACAGTTATGATTGACTTATTGATGAATTCATTAATTCAGTCCAGACAACAGAAGTTTAAATACGACTTTTCAAGATTTTCACATATAGGCTTGACAGGCTGAAAAATGTCTTAATGTCTGATTTACAGTTCTTTGAAATCACCAGCTTTTCCAGACTTATTAGTTTCAACAGTTATTAGGAAATAGAAGTCAATTAGCACTTCTAGTATATGCCATGAAAAGATATTTCCCCAAGGTGTAAATGTGTTACTTGGTAAAATTGCTAGTCAGTTATGTCCTGTCAGTACCCAGGATGTGAAAGGTTTGGATACATCTAAATAATAATGAGAAAATCAGTTTACACTTCACATACTGCAATAAGTCAATAAACAAAACTTCCCAGTGTCATTTGGAAAGCTGTGAGATACGCTAGGCTGTCATTTCCATTAACAGATGGATAACTTAAAACAATGTGAAACTTTATTATGTGCATGTTGAGTGGATGAAAGGAGTGACTTTCAGTGAATATCTTAGTATTTTATAACCTCCTTAAAGTGAGGTTTTTACTCCCCAGAGAGAACAACCCTACTTTACTGAGATTCCTAAACATCTCATCCTTCCAACCGTCTCATTCTTCTGCTGTGACATCATGTGTTAGAGGAGATGCATGTGCTTTCAGACTAGTTCCTGCTTTCATGCAGTTTCATCATTCACCTTTCATCCCCATTGTCTCCTTTGGTCCTTTTGGCATTATTTTCATATCAAACGAGAAGAGATCATCTTTTCAGGATAAGTCCTTTGGTAAGAGATGACAAACAACAGCTTTCTCTCTTTGCTTTTAACTGTATGCTTTAATGTTGGAAAAGATGTTTGCTTCTCTGAAAGGGAACAGTCATTTGGGGTGAATTTCTCTTCCTCTTATTTTCCTTTTTTCTTTTATTTTTATGTCTGAGAAAGAGTTCCTTCATCAATTAATTGAAAAATAGACACACATGTATTTTCATATCTTGGCATCTTTTGCTTCCACAACAATCACTATTCATTCTGGCTTCATTAGAAAGACCTGCAGAAGGTAACAAGCTCTTAATTAATGTTGAGTTAAAATGGCAAAATAAACTTACTTTAATTGGGCCAGGATCACAAGACCCAGGATTTAGCTTCCACAGAGAGGAATCACTATCATGAACTAAGCAGCAGCAACTGTTATCTTCTTGTCACAAATCAAAAGATATACAGATGTGGGCAAGATGGTACGTTAAAAGGTCATAGAGTCAGAATCAGCCTAACAAAAAATATTTGCTGTGATTAAAAGAAGGAACTGAAAAATATTAGAGAAGCTTAGGATGTTTGTGCATCTGTGTAGTTATTTGCTTAAGTGTAGTAATAGCTGTAGAATACTTGTGTTTTAAATATATGTATCTAGACAGTGAGGACTGTGCTTTTTTAAATTAAAAACTTAAGTATTAGGTGTTCTTCAGAATTATATAAACTTT
Organism: Nestor notabilis; assembly: GCF_000696875.1. Classification (NCBI taxonomy): domain Eukaryota; kingdom Metazoa; phylum Chordata; class Aves; order Psittaciformes; family Psittacidae; genus Nestor; species Nestor notabilis. The sequence continues at coordinate 72,065 of NW_009910570.1, forward strand.
CCATTATTCAGCCTGACTTACGAAGCTGAGAGGTGTATTTTACTGACAGGAGTGGATAAGGAAGATTAAATGGCAGTGCTATGATTTAACAATGAGGGAGTTCTAACCTTGCTCTATGCTTAGCTATCCACCTTTATACAGAGTTCTGCGGAAGGCTTTTCCTATAGCATTGTGGAAGACTGGTTCTTCAGATTGAATGTTAGCCATCATGACCAAATGAGTTATAGTAACAGTCATGTAAAATGTTAAGATGATGTTTAGAGATGGATTCTCCACTATCTTCCACTTTGTCTAGTAATTTTCGTCTGTAGTGTTGTATATCCACTTCACAGACTTGTAAAGGAAAGATCGAGAAAGGTTGGAGCCTTGTGTCAAGTCCTCCTACTCCTCCTTCGTAGTGGTGTAAGTGAATGGCTTCAGTACTGCAAAATCATGTTTAGAATGCCCTAGCCATGCAGCAGAGAAACACTAGGAACCACATTTTTCTTTCCTGTTTATCAGTGTGAGTTTTCAGTAGTGCTGCTTAATTCAATTTTAGATACTCCAAATTTACCCTTTATCTTAGCTTAATTAAATTGTATTTGGCGTCTGTATTTTGTGCATACACTTAGATGAAATTAAAAAACAGTAATACTGAACTGCTGCTACTGCATGGAATGTAGTAAGAGAATAGTCTTGCTGCAGAGCCAGGAGTATAAGCTTGAACCTTGCCCTGAGCTTTTGCTTTACCACCACCTTGTATCTGTAGACCTTGTCCTTTGAGTTCAGAAATCAAAGACTTCTGGACACAATATGAGCCACATAATTTTGTTGTGTGCTATGAACCACAGAAAGGGAACCGATCTTTTTTACCAGTGATAGACAGATGGTCAAATGACCTTTTGCTTATATAAAACACTTTGTGCACAAATTTGGAAAGTATTTTGCATTAAATATTTGATCAAGATTTTTAAAAATTCCATAAAAATCTTGATACATGAGTAATTTTTATTCACATAAATATCATGGTTTAGGATAACTAGTCTTCCCTCACCAGCTTCTGAATCCCTATTAAGATATTTCTCCCACCTTTTAACTACATTTGTCATTGGAGATTTCCACTAAATTCTATTAAATGCTGATACTCTGCACAGTAAATAACCATGAAAACACCATGTTTCTTCGCACAAATCCTCAGTCCCCTGCTAACACCTTGTATTACAACTATCTAATTACCATGTTCTGCAGTAACCTTGTGGGACTTCCATAGGTAATTAGAACTCCAGAGTGTTTCTGCAATAATCCGGTAAGGACCTCTTAACTACGAAGAATTATGTGGCACTAATATTTTTGCACCCACGTGTTCTTCACAGTTAATTGTTTCAATTAATATTGGCAGCAGTGGAGAAATTCATAAAGGTTCATAAACTAAGACAATTCTCAGAAAAGTTTTGACACAAATGAGTTGTAGTTCTGGTCACTTAAAGATACAGGGCACCTAAGAACAGATGAAATTCCTAGTACGTTAAGCTATTGCAAAAGCAGATTTTTACATTGCTTCTGGGAGAGGCCCTAGCTTGCCACTTCCTCCCTTTAAGAACATAGAGTTTGGGTAAATCTCTTTTCTTTCCTTGGGAGTTTTAGCAAGTAGTTGTAGATGAAGAATACTGTATGAGTAAAAAGCATAGTGAGTATGCTCTGATGCTGTTCTGCAGACAAGTCTTTGATTACAGAAAATAGTAGGAAGAGCTACTGAGATGTTACCTTGATTCTGGGTGGCTTTATTTCACTTTAACCTCACCTTCCCTTGTTTGTTTTCATTCCTTTGAGGGATAAGAATTCCATATGCTGTCCAGTTATACAGGCCCTGTGTACACTGTACACACGGCACAGGCTGGCAGTTATAAAAGTCCCTCAAATTTCGGATTTATATACTACTTACTGGTTTTAATAATGATTCTAATTCTTCACCCCTTTACAGTTAGCTTCAGGCCAATGGTATTTCTCTAGAGTTATAACAGTGTAAAATCTGTGCAAGAAAGAGAATTACTCCATCATTTAGGAAGTGCACAGGGATGGAAAAAGCAACTTTGATCCCAAGAGTACATGTCCCTCCTCCCTGCCTCTTGCTCCCCTCAGGCTTTGGGCAACTTTCCTCCACCCTCCATTTGGTACTTCCAGTGGGATCCTCCACTGCTTTGGAGTATCTCCAGACACCCACTTATTCTAATGCCAGGATAGAAGCAGCAGCCCTAGGAAGACCACCAGAGAGTAGGCACATGAGGGGCATGGCACAGGTAGGCACATTTCCTCCCATTTAGCCTTGTGCCCAGCACTGGTTTCCATTTCACACTGTCCTATCTACACTGTCAAGCATGTGCATTTCAGTTCATTATCTTGAACTGAAAGACCAAATGCTTTTCACATCTGCATGTGTGTATTGGGTTTGTGTGGCGAGGGGGAGGAGGGGGCTACAGGGATGTCCCCCTGTGCTGCTGTGGGGAAGGAGGTAGAGAAAATCAAGAGTCACATTGAGCCGAGGAAGAAGGTATGGGTGGGGGCAAGGTGCATTTGAGATTTGGTTTTATTTCTCATTATCCTACTCTGATTTAATTGGTAATAGATTTCCCCCACTCGAGTCTGTTTTGCCCGTGATGGTAATTGGTGAGTGATCTCTCCCTGTCCTTATCTTGACCCACTACCTTTTTTTATCTATTCTCTCCTCTGTGTATCTGAGGAGGGGAGTGATAGAGTGGCTTTAGTGGGCACCTGACATCCAGTCCAGTCTCTCATCATAGGTACCAGTCTATTTCATTACTTACCAGTCGGTAAGGTAATGACTCCACTTTACTACTTTGCTATCAGCAAGATACTGGCTATAATTTATGGTAATCTAGCCATATCCTTTTAGTCTTAAAATGTCTAAGATTTTTGTTTATTGCTGTTTTCTGCTTTCTTTATTGCATAGTTGTATTTGTTGGTTTACTGTAAAACCCTGTAAGGTAAGGAGAGGTCTGGAAGAAGTCACCAGACAGGTTGATTAGAAGGCCACTTCTTTTTCTTGCATTAAAAGGGCAGAAGAACAAATGCCACACCAATCTATCATCATATGCAACCTTTGATTAAACAATTTTTTACTCTATAAGTGTGAGTGGCTTTCGGCTTTGGAGTAGATTACTGAAATTAAGAACTTTAGCATAAAATAAAGAGTCGTTTGTTTAGATGATTATTAAATTAAAAAGTTCAATCTGGAAGTCACCTTAATCAAATGTAAAATCGAGTCCACTGAACCTTTGTGCATTTTCAAATCAGAGCATGATGCTTCCCTAAAATATCATAAATTGCCCCTATTCTGCCAGTTAGTTTTGCTGGTTTGCAGCCAAGATTATAAGATAGACTTGATTAAAATAAAACGAGTTATTTTTAAGAACGTGAGCCATGAACCCTAGTCAATACAGTCTTTACTTAATGGCCTTCTATGTATTATCAAGTTATGATTTTCATTTAATTTATGTTGCAAAGCTTCCAAAGAGAATACATTATAACAATCTTAAAAGTGTAAGAATAATAGATTTATTTTGTAAGTGATTTCTTATTCTTTCTACAACTTGGAGAAGTAGTATATCTGATATACCTAAGCGGGTAAAACAGCAAGTACAGGTAGGGGTATGCACAAGGAAAACTGCATGTAGTTTTGCTATGAGAATAGATAGTCACCATGTAAAATTGTCAGTGCAGTCTCAGAAAGGTAGTACAAAATGTTCTGAGAGAAAATATATCACCAAAGAATCCCCCTATGTGGACAAACATTGGAATAATGTCCTTACAAATCACTATTCTTAGTGAATGGGCTGTGGCTTCTGTTTCTTACTGAACAAAAGAAAATTTACTAGGTGTCACATAGTGTGGGTAAAATTCAGATTTAGTGATGCCAGCAGCAAAGGCAGCAGAATTTACATGTTTCCACAGGGTAGGATTTTGACACAGCTGTTACAGATTTTTACAGCCTAAAGCAAGGACAACACTGTTGTTGTGTTGTTGAATAAGTTCCTCTGCATCCAGTGTTTTATTCCTTTTTTAATTTCTTCTATCATTTTGAAATTTGTTATTTATAGCCTCTGGAGATAAACTATTTCCAGAAAATAGGAAAAATCTTTAATACTCTTTTTTTTTCCCCCTTTTTTTTTTATGCTATTTTTCCCTAGATGCAGGCTTATTCTCCTATGACATGGAGCTAAAATCTCCACAACCAATAACAAAGCAGTGCTTCTAGGCATAGCAAAAATTAGTGTATGTAATATGCCCACAGAAGGATTTTGCCTTCTGAAGAAGGCAAAGGGTGAGAAGAAGGGTTCTCACTTCAATTAAAATTGGGTCTTCGTTTCCTCATTTTCTCAGAGTTCTTTTAACCATAACCAGAGGTTATGGACATGTCATTTCTTAAAATTAGGGGTAAGGTGGGAGGGTGCTGATGAATAGATACACACTGTTGATCTCTTTCATGTATCCATACTAAATATGATGGGCCTGGGCAGCCCATAGTTATAACCCATGCAAGCTTCATCACAGGCCTACACAGTAGTTTTCATACGACCAGAAAATGAGTAGTAGGGAAGGCAAACCTCCCTGGATGTATTGACACTCTGCTATGCAGAAAGTCTGTAGATTCTCTGTTTTGGAGGCATTCCAATGTTTTTGCAAGGGCTAAATGAACTACTCTCTAGACCCAGCTTTGTACAATTTGCTGAGCTCAGTGAACTCCTTTCTTTCTCCTTTCCTCTTCATACTTCTTTGTTACTTTTAACAATGTGTAGTAGAAAAATTGGCAGTTACTCAATGAAATCACTGTTAAGCTTTCACCAAAAGGAAGACTTTTTTTGTGAATTTGCACTTCCAAGAAGATGTCACAGTTTTCAAACGAGATGGTGAGACTCTGAGTTAATGCATTTTGAATAGCTTGAATAAAAGGTTGTCCCTGAGTCTGTAAAACAGAAGCAGTGAGGCACAGTACCTCCTGGAGTTCTCTTTGGACAGTTTGTCTTTGCACTGCCCTTAACTTGGGTCTTTGTCTTGGGCACAATTTTGTGCAAAGCGGTCTTCAATACAGCTTAGAAATATCAATGGAATGGCGCCTCTGACTGATTTATTCTTCCTCCTTTTTGTTTGTCTACATCAAAACAGAGTTGGCTCACAGTATTTCTTTGCCTCATCATTAGTTTTCTTCAAGGCTTATTCACTTACACTTCAGGAGGAAAATGTCACATTTACCTCTTTTTTTTCTTTTGTCTCTTATTGCTGTACATCATGACTGCTTGTAGCATGCCAATTCTATCACAATTGTACATGGCCACCAGAACAAACCTGTTCTTTGGCTGTAATATGCAAAAGGCTATACAAAGTGTAATTAATGGAGCAAAGCAACGTGAGTCACATGTGACATTTGTTCTCCTGAAGATTAAATGTATGTTGTGAAGACTCTGATGAGGATATAAGAGAAAAAGGAAAAGAAAAAAATGTAGGTAGGATTTTGCTAGTTTTGTATGTGTGCTAAAATGGAGATCTTCAGCAACATGCACCAAGGCCTTTTCTTTTTATTTAGCATTCCTCTCACCCCACTCTGTGAAATATGAATGGGTAAATTTTCTTTCCTAGAATGAATAATGAGCTTGATGTGCAGTGACTGTGATTTTCATTAAAGTTATAGAAATCTTTTTATATATAGAAATACCAAAGTTATCATGTTATCATTTGTATTGTACCATTGATATTATAATGAAATCTGTCATTTTAAAACTGAATTGATGCTAATGAGGAGGTATTTCCAGGAAACCATTATAAATGACACCAGTGGTCCTTTTCTCAGCAAAGCGTTAACCATCAGAGATGATTTCAGAGTGCCTTCTCAATCCATTTTTGCTCCTGATATTGTGAAATTAAAATATGACAATTGTCCATACACAGTACTTCTGTCAAGCTCACTTTATTGCTAATAAAAGAAAAGAGATCACAGTAACAAGTGATCATGTCAGTGCACTCCCTGGGAACATTGTACCTTTTTCTGGAAGAATACGTGGGTAACATAATGCAAAATAATTATACGAATAACCTTGCATAAACGGTTCTATCTTTTATTAAGATCCTCAAAAGGATGGTATTCCATCATTAGTGTCCAAGTACAAAGTTGTGTTATTTCCTTTTGTTAAAAAATAGAGTTACCATAACAACTTAATGTAAACTTTGTGGCTCATATAGAACATTATTCTCAGAACTTTGATTGCTTACATAATGAAAAATATTTCTATGTAAATAGCAGTGTTTTGTCTTCTGTTCTTTTGCTTTTCTTGAAAAGAGAATCCAGTGTTTTGTTTCCTTCAAAGAGATGATGAAAATAAGACTTAAAAAAAAAATTCCCAAAACCTCAGTTGAACTAAGCAATCATATTTTCAAGATAAAAAAAAAAAATAATCTTCCTAGTCTTTGAAAGGTCTGAATGTTATGTTTTGTTACAATGAATCAAAACAGTGAATAGTGAAGTTAGGTTGTTCTCTATTATTTTTGAGTAGGCTACCACATGACTTAACATATTCACCTAGCACTAACTAGCCACACTTTTTGTGTGCTTCAGCAGACAGTCTGTAAGTGTAACAGGTATTGAGATATTGGAAACCCCTTAAAGTATTTAGGAAGTTCAGAGTAGTGTTGAAATATGGCCTGTAGGTAAATATGATGTCATGTTTTGGGTTTAGATTTGAAAAAGAGAAAAATAGGCACTTTTGGGAAGAAAGATTATCAGCTGTGTGTCCTGTGTTTGTGTGTACTAAGATAATTTATCATTTTCTTATATCCTTAAAATTAGAAGAAAAAAAAATAAAAGGAAAAGGCAAAGTGGATGTTTTTAGGTACAATTATTAACTTGGTTGTAATTTTCATTTTAGTTTGGTTGTGAAACAACATTCTGGTACACTGTATCAGTCTCCATTGAATGCATTCAATTGTCACAGCTTTGAATGCTTATGGATCAGGATTTGTTTCCAAGTTGGTAATAATTGTGCTTCTGCACTATAATGGAAGGCTTATCTTTGATCTTCTCATAACTGTCCATGTGGAGAGTTTGGTTCTAGGTTGTCAGAAGGTATATATAGCCTCTTCAATAGCCCTTTCAATATTTTCTCATGAAAATGGATGTATCATTTGAATTTTTATCATCACTAGCAGTAAACATATAAATAACTTTGCAAAGTTCACTCTTTTTTTTTTTTTTTGGGGGGGGGTTCTTTTTAATGTGTAATAGTTTTGTTAAATTCCTATTTTACTTAATGTATTGATGATTCTTTTATCTACTATGATAAAAATAACTTTGAACTTTCTTTTAAATGTTCTGAATTCTGCACTAACTTTGTTTTTGTGGTGTTCTAGTACTTGTCTTTTACATACCATTTTGCTTTTGCAAAATAAGAAATGGGATCTGTTTTCTCCAATTTGATATTTGACTTCTAAATAGTACATGCCATAATCCAACAACATGAATATTAAAAAACAATTTGTAATTTGTAATAGTTAATGTATTTTGTTGTTTTAAAGTAGGAAAAAAAATAATTTCTATCTTTGTGGTGTGTCACAGTATTGATTTTTCAAAGCAAACCCCACTGAAATCAATTGGGAGTGCTGTGTATAAATCCATGCCACACTATGAATCTTTATTTATGGGTTTTAGTTAAAGGGGAAGGACACTGGAAATCTCAGTACAACACTATTGTGGTCTCTAGGATTTTTATTTTTTCAAAGTTCCTCCCTTCTTAAGATTCCATGAAAATGCCAAACAAGATGTTTACCTAGTCATGTAAACCAGCTGTGAAAGATGATAAATGTAATAAATTGAACTGCTTACAGGACCACTCAAGCCATTAAATGGATTCTGCACGACCTCTTCCCTCCTCCATATTCCACTCCACAATATTCTTATCTGCAGGATTAGGTTCCCTATTAGGTCTTCCAATAAGAGTTCTTGTACTTTCTGAGAAAATCACAATCCTCACGGCACAAGGACAAAGTACTATTCCTGCAGGTTAATGTATTATATCACATATTAATTCAAGAGGAGGATTTAGGTTGCAATAAAGGCTGAGCATAAGTAAACCTTTAAGAAGCAAGGGATGGAACTTCACTCTAAACTCTGTGTCATATTTAGGTATTGAACTGTGTGCACGATGTTGTGCTAAAAATACCACTTACTGACTGCAAATAAGGCCCTTGTCTTTGAAAACAAACCAGACCATATTTTGAATAAAATTAGAACATAGAACAGTTGTCTGGGACCCCCAGTGAAATGGCATATATTGAATAAAATGATTTCTTAAGGTAGTTACAAACAGGGTTTTATTTGAGGGATTTGGTGGTTTGGAGGTTTTTTTAACCGCTGACCGCAGTGTCCCAGGTGAGCACTTAAATCTATTGCAGCTATTTAGGTCACCCACTAGGTCCTTTGCAGTCAGATGTCTAAGGTCAGTCCTTAAAGGTAAAACATCTCTTGACAGCCTGGAGTTCTCAAGCTGTGACCAGGGGTCAGCTTGTAGGTGAATGGTAGATATTTAACTTTGAGAAAAATGGATGAATATTTACAGATTCATACAGCCTATAGCTCCTACCTCTTACAAACATAATCCCTAAATAAACCAGAGGACTTTTAAGTATTTCTTGACCAAGGCATATCAGAGGGTGGCCAGTATCCACATATGAGAGACAATTTATCCTTTCTTTATGTATGGTTACATATTCAAAGGTGTCTGTACACATTTATATGCTTTCAACCATAAATGTTGTGTGTATGTAACTTCGTATGTGTCAGACATGTATAAGTTACAAATAGTGCTGCTTTCTGCCATTTTGAATACTGCTCTATGGGGCATGTGTTCACTAATCAGTAAGTTCTCCAGCTGAGCTCTTGATACTGTTTCAGCTATTTAGGTCATCCATTTGGTGACCTTATATGACCTTCACCTATGTGTTTGGGACCATTAGTTACAAATGTTTGCCTTCATTTCTTTGTAAAATTGAAGACCCTACACCATCCGTGGATTTCAAACAGCAACTTGTTCTTGTTTGACAGTAGTAGTATGATCCAATCAGTATTTCTACAGAAATTTGACTCATGTCTCAGGAATAAAAGCACTTTGTTTTTATGGTGATTAAGTTACTGTGAGGCTACCGCTACTGTAACTTTAAAGGGAATGAGCACAAGTTATCTACAGGCCAGGACAAATTAGTTCCAGTGATTTTTATATCAACAATGAATAGGCTAATGTATTGTTTTCCATTTCAAAAGGGCAATACTAATTTTATCACAATGGTATATCATGCCAGTAAGAGTCAAGGAAATAGTGTTGATTTGTATCCTTGACACTTTATGGTTTCCATTACTTTTGGGGGATTCTCTCTACCAGTAAAAAAGCAAGAGTCTATTGAATTGCTCCTTAAGTCAAACCAAATAATACTAATTTTCTACCAAAAAGGTATTTCTTCCCAACTGAAATTTATATTCCAAGTTGTAACCTGGATCTGCATAAATATAACAAGATATTCCAGATACCACATGACTTCTTAGTAGCACCTGCAACAGCTGTACAACATCTGAGGCAGCAGTATTTCCCTACTTAACTGAGATTAAGATAACTGTTTTTGCACTCACACCAGTGGAAACTGTGTTTTTAAATAAATGTAAAATTTTAATCAAAGGATTAGTAGACTACCAGAACTGTGAATAAGGAGGAAAGAAAATGAAAAAGTTCATCAGCATTAAAACATTTAGAAAATGAAAGCAACAGTGCTTGGAAAATTGAAAGTTCAATTTGGATACCTGTTCAGGGAAAATATATAATTAAATCTGACTGTCCAGGAAATTGGATTTCAAAACTCTTTTTTTGTTGTCTCAGATGAAATATGGTCATGTTTACTCACTAAACACTTGTTTCTTCACCTCTGTTTAAGGCTAGGGAATAGAAAGATAGTTGAGAGATGAGTAAGTAATGTACCTTTGTAGGTCAGTGTTCAGTTTGCACTGGATGGCAAGTCATTATTTTACTTTAATTACTGCACAGTTTGTTACTGGGAAACACCCCTGGTTCTCTAGACCTATAATTCTACTTGTTTTGTGGGGTGAATTCCTATTAATGAACATTTGAGTGCTTCTTTCAAAACTAAAACTTCACTTTTTGAATGGAAATGCAGTTTTAGGGTTCAGAAAATATGGACCAGTGTGGTTTTGGTCATCTTACAATAAACCTGACTTTACCAGAGGGTAAGATGGAAACATGTAGTAGCAGCCACAGTTCTAAATCTGTGGCATCATAACTCATAAATGCTGTCATTCGGGGCTTCCTGGGAGCATGCTGTAATGAAAAATGTCCAGGAAGTTTTAGTGGAAGAATTTTGTCCCAGAATTCTGCAGCAGGCTATAATGAATCTTTTCCAAGAGGATTTCAGATTAATACGACTTCCTCTTTTACTCTTACACTGATGAGATGTCTCATTATGCTCAGTCTTTTCTAGTACGTGGACCATACCACGAGATTTTATTTATTCTGTAGGTGATTTCCATTTTCTTTCATTTACCCTTCCGGTGAGGTAGCCTGTTATATAGCAGCCCCTGCTGTTTGGAAGGGACATGAATGGATGTCTGCAACAGTTTATTTGGCATAAGAAATTACATCACTGAGTGCAGCTCCAATGTGGCTTCATAAAACAAGTAAATGTTAGGAATCTTAAAGTAAATTTCACTGGGACTTTCAATTGTACTTTTTTATCAGAATATGATTTTGCAATATTTTTTTCAATCATTAGCACCCCAGCTAAGGAGCTGAGGAGCCTAAAGGTCAAATTTACAACGTTTAGTCACAATAATAATCTTTTACTTTTTACTAGTAATGTGAAGTTGCAGAGCTTGCAGGGAGTAGAGTTTTCTTCAGCAGAGAGCTGATCAGTTTTCCTTTTTCTTTTTAAAGTTACTAATGCTTTGAATGTACCAATTTCGGAAAATGATGAACTATTTAACGATGCCCATTTAATTCACTTGGAATGTTTCAGTAGTTTTAACGTTTTCCATTCCATTGATATAATATAATCGTGCTGCAAATGCATCAAGCTCTTTCTGTTCGTTTTTCACCCTGCCACCATGTATGTTAGTTGAAACAGAGGAAGCAGCTCAGTTCCTGGTTACATTCTTTTAAATACATTTATAAACCAGTTTGGTCTATGTCCATTATGGAGCTTTTGTTGGATGCTTTATGGCAATTTCTGAACAAGTCCATAAACTTTAGCCTCATCAAATATGAAAAATTATACTTTTCTTTGACAAAAGTACACGATTATCTATTGACTAGGTTCATTATTTCTCTTAATGTTTCATTACATTAGCAGCGTTCTTTTCCCTAGTGGCACATTCTTCTCACGATGCTAGTTATACTGTATCTAATTAACACAAAGTTGTTCATCTAGTAAAAAAAGAAACAGACATGGTATTCATATTCTTCTTAGTAAACTTCCTAAATAATTAATGCAAATAGACTTCCAGGGTTGTGAATTTTTATGAGACAATAATGTCAAAGATGAATTATTTGTTTTAGGATATTTTCCCTGCTAATCCACAGGTTTTTGTGTTGATTCATGTAAATCTATTCTTGCCTTATTCTGGCATGGAGGAGGGGAGCTCGGAATTTAAGTTTTTGAACAAATGAGAAGTGAGCAACTGCCAAAAAGCAATGGAAACTAGATTAAGTTAAAACTCTTCTGCAAGGCTGTAAGGCATTTTTGGTGGCATTTGCATGTGTAATAGAACATGGATCTGCAGTGATGAGAATTCTCATAGCAAGAACAATTTCTTTATGTTACTATAATGTTTGAGTTCCAACTGTATGTTCAATTAAAGGAAATCTAGTGCAAACACAAAATAAAGGACTGTGAGAGATTTGCAAAAAAGATCATGTTTTCCCCCTTCTCTTGGGAAGGGAGGAGGGGAAAATGAGTGCATTTTTGTGGGATGATGCATTCCATCTTTTCATCCATATAGTTTGTGGAATTGTTCCAGCTTCCCTCGTGTTGCACAAAAGGACACAGTAATACACTTGTGCAGCTCTGGGGTCTGAGAGCCCTGCTGATGCCAGTACCCTATCAAGCAACATATCCTGCAAGCTCAACATTGCACATTCACTTTGCTTCCTTCCTGGTCATTCAGGCGCGAGTGAACTCAAAACAAATGCCATCAGTACAGTCCAAAGTGTTCTAAAAGGCTTAATATAAATTCCTTGCCTCTGATGCTGTGATTCAATTGAACTCTGGGAATTTATATGTATATCTACTACCATTTTTTTTTTCCCTTCCTACGCTGAAGATGGGGACATGGGGTTATTTTCCATTAGCCCTTTTTTTAGTCCTCATCTCTTTTTTTGCAGGCAGGGATTGTTGGAGGAGTGTTATTTTATGCGCTTTGAGTTTTCTTTTTAGTAAGCCAGCACACATCTCTGTGTCTTGTAATATCAAACATGGTACTAGTAGAGTAGCTGATTTTACAAGACACTGCCTTCACATTTGAGGGCAGGATCAAGCCTTCCCTCGATGACTGAGGACAGAAGTTCACTGCTTATTCGTGATGCTGTATCTGACTGTGAACAGGAGCTAGAAGTTTAGTTTCTTTTATGCCACAGGCTATGTACTATAAGCTAATCCCATCCTGTGAAACTAATTTAGTCTATTTTTTAGTAAGTTGATAACTGTTGTTTTGGAAAGTTCACCCTTAAAATTTCTCTTCACAAGTTACACATGCATCTCTACTCAGAAATGCAAACACACACGGAGTCTCTTTTAACTAATACAGTATTGTACCACATGTCAGCTGTTTCATGTGTCAGTGAAACATGTGCCTGTGCTCATGAAATTTGCTTATGCAAAATTGTTTCTGTAGGAAAGCCAAAGATACAAATTAAAGGAAGGGTTTGCTTTGGAGAGGCTTTTGGTTTTTTCGCCATTAACCATGTTAAGAGCAACCTCATATATCTATTAAATGTAAAAATCTTCTGCTTGTTTAGTGTCCCCTACTGGTAGTTTATACAGGAACAGCCAGTTGAAGCAGGGTTTGAGTCAGCATGTGTTTGTGTTCTCTTCTTGTTTTCTAGCACAAATTAAGAATTATGAGAAAATAGGAGCACATATTTCAAATTTTTACCTATTCCAGAGATAACTTAGCTAGAGTAAATTTTTATCCTGATGGAAGAGAGCAGTTTGTGAAAACCTTGGCTGGGGTGGAAGGGGAAAGTAGTACTTTAGATTGAATCTAAATACATCCTTTGACTTTTCTCTTCCCTCCCACCCCC
>NW_009910571.1:0-13853 GCF_000696875.1 Nestor notabilis
AGAGCCCATAAATCAGCATTGTGACAAGTGACTATCAATCTGAAACAATAAATGCTTATCACAAATATGATTAAACACACTCTGGTCAGATCTGTCGTTATGTCAACCATTTGTGTTGGGTGCCAAAAAGAAACTGTTGTGGTTCAAGCCCAGCTGGCAACTTGGAACCACGCAGCCGCTCTCTCACTCCCCACCTCTTCCTTCCTCCCCCTGCTCCCGGAGGGATGGGGAGGAGAATCAAAGGAATGTAACTCCCACGGGTTGAGATAACAGCTCTCCAGTAACTAAGGTATGATACAAACCACTACTGCTACCAATAATAATGATAAGAGGAATAACAAGGGAAAAGGACACAACCGCTCACCACCCGCCGACCGATACCCAGCCCGACCCGAGCAGCGATCTGGGCCTTCCGGGTAACTCCCCCCAGTTTCTATACTGGGCATGACGTGCTGTGGTATGGAATACCCCTTTGGCCAGTTTGGGTCAGGTGTCCTGCCTCTGCCTCCTCCTGGCTTCCCCTCCTCTCTGGCAAAGCATGAGACTGAGAAAGTCCTTGGTCAGAGTAAACATCACTGAGCAACAACTAAAAACGTCGGTGTTATCAGCATTGTTCCCAGACTGAAAGTCAAAACCACAGCACTGCACCAGCTACTAAGAAGGAGAAAAAAAAATGACTGCTGTAGCTGAACCCAGGACAATGCCCTAATGCTGTGCAAATCCCAGAAAGCAAGTGCAGGAAGGACAGGAGGAGGCCAGGGCAAGCAGCCTTTTTGGGAACCTGGGACAGTGTACTTCAGTGTCTTAAGCAATGTGTTTGACCCATTACGTAAACCTGTGACTACAAGTCTTGTGCTATCAGAGCCAACATCCCCACTACCAGAATTTTCTCTGGAAAAAACCTTATGACCTTGAACCTTTCAATCCAGAACTGCAGGAGCCCTAATTAGTGGAGTAATCAGAGTTGAGTTAAATACAAATATCAGATACAATTAAGTTTTGCATTTGGTCTGAAATTTTGGCAATTGTGGATCTAACCTGGCAGGTCCCTCAGCTTGAATTTATTCACTTTGGTTTGACTGACGGTTTCAAATGGTTCATATTAGTATCCACTAAGCCCTTGCTTGGCCAGACCTGGTTTGCCAAGGTCCTAAAATAGGTTCCACTGCCAACCTCTCCCCCTCCTCCACTTTTTGCAATGTTGAGATAGTGCAGCTATTTAATATTAAACTTAAAGACAAACAATTTGTATTCATCTCAAAGTAGAAGGAAGAATAAGCAAATGCTCTGTTATGATTGTGTGCATTTATATTTGATAAAAATGGTTGCAATTTATATGCAAATTAAGTGTGACTCAGTCTCCTGGCAATTTGTCAGTAGGACCCTCAGCATCACAAGCCATTTATGCCCTCACCTAAGCAGCCCTGGGCCCATCTGGCAGCATTTTAGTGAAGGGAGCCCTGCTTTAAGAGCTTGTAAACACATCCAAGCAAGGTACAAGCCTGGCTTACCACCTTGCCCCACAACTCATTGGATTATCTTTGCTCATTCCTAAAGTTGTTTTATTTTAAAGTGCTGCTTTTCACAACCTCTCCTTTTCAATGGAGCCCCAGTGATAGCCATGTCTTTGCTTTACAGCACAGGTCCCCACAGTTTTTTTGCTATGCTCAAAATGAGCTTGGGAGTGAAAGCATCTTCTTGACCCACATAAAAGCTGCCTGATATTACTTAATACCTTAAGTGTCTACAGCCTTGGAGGCTGGCACCAAAAGCACGAGTACCACTTCCCAGATCTATGGAAACTGCAGCTTGGCCACCATCTTGATTTACTTGGCTTTTCTTCAGTTTTTCCTCATGGTTTCCTGCCCTTACCCTACTACTTTCCTTATTCATTTTCCTATCTGCCTCCAAAAACAAAAAATGAGGAGCACAAAATGTGTCCTGTGTCTTTTATCCCTGAGCTCCCTGATATCTTCGTTGGGCACTTCATAGTTTGTTTGGGGAAGGAAACAGTTACTGTGTCTGTATGTCCTCTAACGATCACTTTGTGGAGGTACATTTAGGGGTATAAACATAGGATATCAGATACTTCCACAGCCATCTGTCCAGTGGTGATGTACATCAACATGTGGACACCATGAAAAGGAACAGACTACCATACTGGCAAAACAGACTTTTGCTCAGCAGACAATCCACACATGGGCTCAGGAAGAGCTCTCAAGAGATGTTGCAGAGAAAAAGGAAGTCATTGCAGCCAAAAAAAAGAAGGGGGTGCAGGAAAGACAGACAAGGCTAGCTTCAGGGATGCCCTAAATTGAGAGTCAGTAATGCAGTACTGTCAGTAACAAATAACCCATCTAAACAACTCAAGAAGCAGATGTAGGAGGCACAGAGCTCTACTCTGGACTAGTTTTAATTTTGTTAAAGGATGGCTGGAATTAACTCTGGTTAGATAATCCATTTGTAAATGCTAGTGTAGACAGTCTGCAAACATTTATTCCAGGAGATGAATGTTTGTGGTTTACTGAACTGGCTGGCTAACACAAGTTAACTGGCAATCAATTATAGCAGTGACATACCATGATGGGGGAAACCCAAACCACCCATGATTGGTTTGCTATTTGTGATTGCTAATGGATTAAAAAGTGAGCTCTTAAAGAGAAGATGAAAAATATGTATGTGTTTTAGATCAGTTATTTGGTGGCCTTTGTATTCCAAAGAGCTTGCAACCACAGGTAGAAGGAATCTTTGCTTTGTATAGATGAGGAAATCAGAGGAGGAAATTAGTTTTTATTATTGGCATTGTCATGCCAAAAAAAGGGTCACTGAAAAAGCCACTGGGCATTTTTCAGATCATCTCATCTTCTCTTAATGAAAGAGAAATTAAAAAATAAATCAACATATATAGGAAACCTTGCAAAAAATATAATTATAGCATGTCATTTATGATGGGAATGTATATTTGCAGCTGTAGAATTCAGTAGCACCAGTGCGAACATTTCAAAGTCAACTGTGAGGTATTATTTATTGGATTGTTTCATTTGAATTAAACTCACTTTAAAGTTCCTGAAAGAGTGCTCACACCTACATTTTTCATCCAAGGTTTTGCAATTCTGGGTGACATTCTCCTTCTTCTCTCCCCTTCACCCTCCCAGAGATGAGAGACTAATTCTATATAGAGCTGCTGTAGATATAATTGAACCCCAGGGTGCCGAAGCAGTACTGCTTTGACATGAATTCCATATGAAAGTGTTTCTGTTACTCCACATTTATGCTGTCTGTGGATTTTAGTGGTGATTTACAATATTGATTGATCACTATCTATCTTCCTTGCTATTCTGCTTTGCATTCCACTTCAGAGTGGTAAAATTAATCACTGACAAGGCTTGCAGTCTTAAAGGTATATCCTGAAGCCACATTGTTTTATTACTATATTCTTGTATTATTATATTCTTGTAACACATTGTTTTTAAAATGGCACTTTTCCTAGGATCCAAGCGGTCAAACTCATGGACACCTGGACAAAGTAAAAAAAAAACAAACCAAAATCCCAAACCAAAGCAACAATGAAAAAAACCCCAACCAAACAAAACAACAAAATGAACAACCAAACAAAAACAACAACAAAAAAAGCCACCCACGCAACCAACAAAAAAAAAAAGCCAGCAAAAAAATCCATATAAAAAATTAGTTAATATGAACTGCTTTTTTTCTTATAAATTAATTCTTTTATAGAAAAGCCATTCAGATGTACCTTAAATGGACCTGCTTCTTTTCTGAAATCCTCTGTAATGTGACAAATCAAAATGATTTATCTAAAAATCCTGGGGAAAAAACCCCTTAAAAATGACAATTTTTCAGCTTTTGTTTATTTTTTTTTTTTGTCCCCTCAGCTGAAAAGATTCATCATGATTAATGAGTGGCTTCAGCCTTATGGGTGTATTTTAGGGTGTAATCCAGTCTGAAGCAACACAAGCTATTAAAATCATTTAAGAGTTTCTTACAGATAACTTGCTGGTGCTTTGGAAAGGCACATCATATGGATTTGCTCTGTCCTTGTGAAATCACACTGGCTGATTAGTGGCACTCACTTGTTCTACAAATCCTGCATAAATTAAAGAAATACATGTCTTACCTCACATGCTGGTGGTAACATACTACGGACTTAACATAAAGCCCACCAGAATCAAAAACTTCCACCAAGTCCAGTGAGATTCGGATCAGCCTAATAATTGCTTACACCTGTGTAGTGATTTCAACAAAGATGAGTTTATGGACTGCTTGGCACCACTAATAACAAAATGCTGCCATGTTCTGCTCTTCATCTTTCTCTCACATTTTAACCTCTCTAGGCTCATTTCTCTTTCCACTGTAGGTTTCTGGTCTGGAGTGAATGGTGATAAACAGGCAGGCTGCTTTTCAATGTGAGAAAGCTCCCTTTTCTAAGCTGTCCCATTACATTTCTCTATGACTTTAATCTGTACAGGTTGCATGGTGTCAATGGCAAAATGGCCCTTGGCTTCAGCAGAAATCATCTTTCTCCTCATGCATTCCCATGCACAAAGGCTGTGCTTGTGTCAGAGAAACCTGAGTCTTTGGTGTTGCCAAAATACAGGAATAAAAGGTTGTTTGTGATCAAAGCAGCAAATAAATCTTCTTTACCAGGCAGAACCCTCATTCTTTACAAGGTCTTGTTCTAACATGCCGACGTGCAAAGAAACTGGATATTCCGAAGGTTAGAAGGGGTTGAAAAACAAAGCTTGGGGAGGCAGCACCAGGGTGTTGTCATTCATGTCGAAACTCAATCAACTGCAACGTGTCATTAGCTGCCAAGCACTTCAAGTATATCCCTGAAAAGCAGCATGATATAAGGATATGCTATGACTTTCAGTTCTGTCTGGGCCAGAATTTCATGGTGTACTTCATCCGTGAAAAAACAGGTAAACATCTCTGAAGTGTGGATTTTGCAGCAATGAGTGGTTAAGAGGAAATGACTGGCATAATTACAGTATGTGCAAAACTATTAAGCCAGACAGATAGTTGACTGTGGCCCCAGGGCCAGTTTCTAAGTTATCTCTACCAAAGCAGAAGCCAAACTCCAGTTTAATTTTATTTGACTTATAGAATCTGGTGTGCACATAATTTGGCAAAGGCTAATTTGCTGGTGAGCAGCTTTTAACATTTCACATTAGATTAGAATGGGATATGCTCTAGAGGTTTTGGATGATTACTCACTAAACAAACAAGCAAACAAGTGAAAATCTGTAACATCTAGAGCTGAAATGTTGCAGAGAAAATTAAATTTAAGAGAAAGCAAAGAGAGAATCAGAGAGAAGACAAGACTGCTGACAGGGGTGAAAAAAATACATGGGACATATAAGTAAATGCATATAAGGGGGTTTATATTGATTCTCCACACAATTTGGCAGACAGACCTGTAATATAATTATCTTGGTTTGCACTCTTTTTGTGGTGTGCTCCAACAGTTCTTACAAGACTTGAGGATGGTTGGGAGCGAATTTGGAATGTATCTGCCGAACACAGGAATTTAAGGAACTTATAGCAACATTGACTTAAGTGGGACTGCATCCCTAAGTGTCTTATGTGCTTTGAAAATTTAATATAGTATGGTAATTTATTATATAATACAAAGTTATCAGAAGTGCTACAGGCTCTAGAGTCACCTGCACACTGGTCATTGATCTAGCCTGTTAATCCTCCCATTCCCACCATGTTCAGCATCTTCATTCATGTATTCCTCAACCCCTTTTAAGACTCCTTGTCATCTCACTATGGGAAATACTTTACTCAATAACTGTTCTTCCGAAAGCCCCTTGTCAATCTCACCACCACACTGCCTCCAGCTCCTGTGATTGCCTGATCTTTGCCTCAGTTTATTTTTGTAAATTTAACTTTTCGTTTTTTATTGTATTGAAATGGCTATTCCCAGTCTCAAACGTCTTTTTGACCACATTTCAGGCCTTCTGATCATCTTAATCCTCTTTATCTTCTCAATTGTTTTTGACAGTCCCTCCATAAAGACACATTTTCAAGTCTTTTCAGATACCTCCGACCTCTTAGGATTCCCCTCCCCCCATAGTACCAGATTTCTCCCATTCTCTCAAAGTTGTTCAGTTATCATTTTCATGGAAATAATTCCAATCTTTTTTCACTGCTAGCCTTTCTTCCACATTGTAGGTTGGCCCTTGTCAAATGGCTCAGGATCAAATGAAATGACCAAGCCCCAGACTTTCCTGCAACTTTTACTCTCCTTGACCTCAAAAAATTAAAGTTGTTGGCCAATGACCAAATCTTAGATCAGAGTATGTGTATATGCATGTGTGTGTACACATGAGCTTTCTCTGACATGGACAAGAGCTAGACAACAATATATGTGAAGGAACTGAGATGCTATTTTTCTGCAGCTGTTTTGCAAATACTGATTTACCAACTCTGGAAAATGCAAGAGAAAAATTCAAAATGAAAAGACAGATCAGCAACTCAGGGGAGTATAACTGATTACATAAACAATTTAGACTTTTCTTTTCCCTTTGAGTTTTACAAGCTTACTTTTACCTGTGTTTTATTGCAAAATCCTTTCCCATTACTTGACTATTTGTAAAGCTTAGATTCAATATATGAAATCTGCAGCTTCTCCCCATAAGATAACATCATTGACAGCTCAATATATTTTTCTGCTTTGGTGGAAAAATGAAATGAGGCAAAATTCAGAGTTAATGAAGAAAACACAATACATCCTGAACAATGAACTGGTTTTATAAATTGAAAGTTTTTCTTGCAGGAAAGAGAATGATGTACACACAGTTCTTGAATCGTTTGAAATGTTCATAGGACTTTCTTGAGAACTCCCATAAGCTGTTATTCAGAGCCTTACTAACAGTGATTTAATGTGATTTTAAAGTCAGGCTCACTATGCTGAGGCAGCGATGCCTGATCAGATCACTATAGTTTACTGTTACAGTGAATAAGGGCTTTTATATATATACATATATATATGCACGTGTGATTTTCCTGCCATGGAATAACACCAGGTTATCTGTGCTTGAGGAATTACAGTGACCTTTGGGGCAATGATATCTGCAGTTAAGTTGCAATGGCAGGATGATCACATTAGCCCTAAATTGTTTCTCATAGATGAACATTATTTGGCTGTATGTCTGCTAGAAAAGATGAATCCACAATGCTGCTACCAAGTCTGTCAATTGTTCCTGGTGTGGAAAACAGCGAGCCTAGGCATGCTGAGTGATTCTTAAGACTTGGCTTTTCTCCCAGCATAAGTTATCTCTGCTCCACTGCATATCTCCAGTTTAATATCAGCTCTGTTTTACTTCCATTTTTCCCTTTTGACTTATTCTATGGTGCTGCTCAGCCCTCATGACCTTTGGCAGGTGACCACCACAAGATCAGTGCAGTGTCTGTGACAGCTCTTGTAGCCCATTGTAAGGAGATGTGAACTGAGGTGCTGGTGAGATCCTTTTCCAATGCTATTGATGCAGCCTTCCAGGATCTAGGCTTTTGGCAAAAACTGGACTAACTTCAGTACCATTGTGATTTTCTCCAGGGGTTCTCTGGAGTTTATAAAATCTTCAGCAAAGAATAATTATCTCATGAAATGATTGTGTTTGGGCATAAGAAATGCTTTAAAGACTGGATATAGACTGTCATCTCCATTCCCAATTGCAGGCAACTACTCTCAGACAGGTAAAATGAACTGCAGTTTTGAGGTCATGCTGAGTTCATCACTTGAGTGTTGGTCAAGAGCTGTAGTCAAAAAAACCTTCTCTTTTTGCCCCGTGGATCTACATTTTTTGCACAAAGACATGATCACAGTAATTAGTGCAGCTGTAGTTCTGAAGCTGGATGTTTTTGAAGCTCTCGGTCTCATTGTTAAAGAAAAACTTTAGGCAGCACAAAGCTCTGCAACCCTTCCTCCAGTCTGTAGGCAAAGGATACCCTGTCTTTGCAGCAAGACAGTTTTCTACTTCCTAGCCAATGAATCCTCTTTACAAACCCATTTAATGTTTACATTGCTAACATTTAATGTTTACAAACATTAAATGGGTTTGTACTGACAGAGCCGTGCAAAGAGATGTTATTGCAGAAACAATCAGACCCAAAGTATGCTAGAAGTTGGTGTTGCAAGTTGGCACAGGAAGCCCCTCATGATACCAAACAGATACTGTATGTCTGAAAGAAAAGAAAATCAAAAGAATTGTAATGTTATAACTTCTTGAGCATGTATGGTGTTACTTTATCTATTAACACATATCCAGTGCGGTTTGTCATTAACCAGGATGCCTCTGACACTTCTGGTGTCCTGATTAGTGTTCTCAAGATTATAACCCTGGTGATAAATCTTTTGTTTACTCATGCGTCTACCATCCTTAGATGTATGTCCTGGGTTCATAATAAGATTTCCGTTATCATTATTACTATTGGTGGTAGCAGTAGTAGTGGTTTTGTATTATACCTCATTTACTGGGCTGCTATTATCTCAGCCTGTGGGATTTAAATTCTTTCGATTCTCCTCCCCACCCCTCTGAGAGAGGGGGGAGGAAGAAAGAGGGGAGGAGCGAGTGGCTGGGCTTAAACCACGACAATGTAACATCCCTTCTCAAGCATAGGTAGCAGCATTTACCAGGGCTGAACGAAACAGGCTCAGAAAGTGCCCAAGTCTTTGGACTCTCCCAGTGCCAAATGGATTGAGAAGTCCCTTGGCCACCTATTCCTCTGTCTCTTGCTGCTGAGCTTACTGAAAACTTGGCCTTACCCGCTATTTCTGCTTGTGTCTCTGCATGGACCTGAAAAATAAGTGCATAGGTATTTTTGTTAGTGAACCTGTTATTAAGAAGTACTAAGGGCATGGACTATATGGTTCAATTTAACCACTCATTGAGCAGGGATTATATTTTCTAGAAAAGGTATAGGCAGAAGCATGTGGTTAGTCTTCATATGAAGTGGCAGAAATTGTTAGCTGTTTCCACTCCTTGCTTCTAGGACATAGCAATTTAGAAAAAGAATACTGAAGCTGTAAACCTTAGTGTAAAAAGCCTGGGGCTCTGTGCCTGCATTTTAACTTTGCTATAGGCAGAATTTTAGAGGAATTGCTAAGGGCTATTGGCCACATAAGTATGTAGAGAGAGAGAAAGCAATAAAGTGAGAAAAAGTGCAGTCAACCATGTACTGTTCCACAACAGGAGAATTTTTGGGGTCAATATCTGAAGCAAAAGCTAAATTCTAAAAGTGCTCTAGTTATTCTTAAGTGATCCAGTACAGTGAGTGACCTTCCCAGAAGCATCTATCTTTGCTAATTCAGTCAAAATCTACACAGAAAGGAGTTTCACTACTGATTAGTAACTCGAAATAATTTTTTTTTTAAGACTTTCAGCTCTTTTCAACTTTATGTTTTCTTATTTTCTGCTTGTGGTTTTAACCTGAAAGATCAGTCCTGTGAAAGGATGCTTAATTGAGAATAGTAATGAAATACTGGATAATGAAAGACACCATTTGTTACATCTCTTGTCACATAGCTGCAGCTTCCTGTTGTGGTTTAAGCCTAGCTTAAACCACGACACTTCCCTTGATGTGTTTTCCCAGGGAGGAGACAGGCTGTTCATGCTGCAAGCAATAGGTCCATTTTATATTGTCAAGAAGCAGAACAACTGCTTGCTGCTTCTTGAAGTCATGCCCGAGCCTGAGCAGTACATCACACTGTGAGTTGCTTTTGTGCAGGGCCTTGCAGCAGTAGCATGGTCACAGCTGGCAATGGGTTTGTGGGGGGAGCTGTTAAAACCTAATGACTGTGGTATTCCCACAGACATTCTATTGTCTCCCCAAAACTGTAGGTTGCCCTGACAGTGGATTCTACATGCAATTGCTTTTCATGATACTAGATGGAGTGGCAAAATAAATGAAGGAAAAAGGAATGTCAAAGACCAGCTTTGCATTGCATTATTTACATCAGTGTTGGGAAAAAAGCCTTATGAGCTGAAAAGGGGTAAGTGGAGATCAAAGCTGTGCATTAAAGCTTCTTGTAATCAATGAACAGGATTCCATTGACTCTTGTGAGCTCCGAATCAGATATAAACAACCATCACATAACGACTTCGCTTGTGTGGATTCCCTTTCTTAAAAAAAACAAACCCACAAGATTATACAATTCTCCACGCATCCTGTAGAGTTTGGGTTTTTTTTTCTTTCTTCTCTTATGGACTTTTCTCAATTTGTCCAAAAGAATACAGATTTCATCACAAGGTATTATCAGTTGGAAAAAATAACACACATCAAAAGGGGAAATATTTGTTTTGTGAAACAGTCTTCTAATTAAGTCCATAGTGTAACAGAAATGCAGAGTCATCTTGGGAATACATTACAGGTAAAGAAGATTATAGATTCCCTATGTCGTCAGTGTGCACTATCTAGTGTCAGTGTTGCTTAGCTACAAACCTTGTCTTCTAGGCTGGAAGGTATCATACCAGAATTAGGGATGAGTACAAAACTAGGATACTAATAAGAAATGTGCTTGCTGGAGGTGCTGAACTTCTGGCAATAAACTACATCAAATTCTCTTTCTACACAGGGCAGCAGAAACAAATAACAATAAGACCAACCCTGTGTGTTAGACAGAACTTTTCATAAATTTTGGGCCCCTCAAGAAAGACCTTGAGGTGCTGGAGCATGTTCAGAGAAGGGCAATGAAACTGGTGAAGTGTCTGGAGAGCAAGACTTAGAGGAGCAGCTGAGGGAACTGGGGTTGTTTAGCCTGGAGAAAAGGAGGCTCAGGAGAGACCTTATTGCTCTCCACAGTTACCTGAGAGGAGGATGTAGTGAGGTGGGTTGGTGTCATCTCCCAAGTAACGAGCAATAGGACAAGAAGAAATGGCCTCAAGTTGCACCAGGGGAGCTTTAGATCAGATAGTAGGAAAAATTTCTACTTTGAAAGGATTATTGAGCACTGGAACAGGCTGCCCAGGGAAGCGGTGGAGTCCTCATCCCTGGAGGTATTTAAAAGACACGTAGATGTGACCCTTAGGGATGTGGTTTAGTGCTGGACTTGGCTGCGCTGTGTTAATGGTTGGACTCAATGATTTTAAAGGTCTTTTCCAACCTAAACGATTCTATGATTCTGTAATGAAATTTTGAAGAGTTTTAAAAGAAATATGATTTATCCACTGGGAAGCCAATGCAGAGAGTGATGATATGACTGGTCCAGATTCCAGTCAATGATCTGTCTCAGTGGGTCTGAGATTATAACTTGGATCTTTCCAGTTGCAGGGCAGAAGCCTTTGGGCCACTCTGCAGTGAAAATGAAACAGTTAACAATCATGTAGTGGTGGAGAAATTACTTTTTGATGTCTCAGGTTTGCTTATATGTGCATGTGCATGGATATGGATATGTTTGTGTGTATGTGTGTTTATACATATATGTAAGCTACCACCTAGGAGTGACACTAAACAAATAATCTTCAGACATGTATTTCCCATTATTACCATTCTTGGATACAAGTGTCTGTATGTGAGCTGCACTGCAGTTCTCCTGAAAGGTCCTGGGCCACATCCCACTGAAGTCAGTAAGATTTTTTGGAATTGTCTATGCTGGTGCTGATCTGCTGAATTTAATTAAACACAAGATACAGTCTGAAAAATCATAGGGAAACCACATTCCAGTCTGCCTTTACAACCAGAGGCTCTCAGTTGGTATCTCCAATACAGAAACATCTGAAAAGGCACTGTATATAAAGGCACACAAGGCATCTTTCCTTGTCATGAAGAGCTGAATATGGAAAAAGTAGCAGTAGTCAATGGGTTAATGAATCATAAACTAATTCTTGACACCTCCACTGACAGAACAAATGAAGATTAAGTTTCTTTGGAGAATCATGATTTTCATTAAATTTATGAACTCCAGAACCGATAAATCCTAATCTCTCATGTCTCTACATTATTCCAAAGCTGCTTGATGGGATAGAGCTCTTATAGGCAGGCAATGAAGTGATTACATTAGGTAAATTGGGAAAAGGACAATGATCTGCACACTAGCTATAGCAGGACTCTTGCTGACTGGATTATCCTCTGGATGCACAAAAGGGGTCAGTAGCAGGTAAATTAAATAATGGGCTGCCAGAGGAGATAATAACTGTAACTCCCAATTCAGAAGCAGAGTCCTCTGAAGGAGCAGCCTGGTGCATTCGTTAAGTTACTTGACTTCTTTCCAAAATAATCAGCAGAGACAGTATCACCACACAGTTAAAAGAAGGACAAAAGGGTGAGATGGAACATTAGAGTAGCTCACTTTGGCAGTTGTATTTCTCTGATGGGGAGAAAAGTCCCGAAAAATAATTAACTGTAAACTGCTCTGGACTTTCAGAACTGAATCCAGGCATTGCTGTCTGCGGCATTTCAGGAAGATCCTGCACTTACCAAAAACCATTATGCAGAGCCTGTTGCAAGATGGGACTATAGATGGTTGTTTGAAAAGCTTCCCTGGAAACACAGGGCAAAGGACATGTAAATGAAGAGAAACAATCCATTGTTTTGCTGATTTGGGTGTAATGTGAGTTAATTACTCATACCAACCCTCACATTCACTACAATCAGTTTCTATAAAAAATGACTCCTGAAACCCTGGTGCTTTTTTCTTATTTTGGCCTTATTTTTACCTCAACAAAAATAAAGGATCATTTTACTTGCTTTTAGTGTGTATCCATTTATGCACTTTAATAGCTCAATCCTGCTTCCATTGAGGCCAGTAAAATACTTTATTTATATGGTAAAACTCTTGGACTGATACTCATAACTGTCCTTTTTTTGGGCACTGTTGTTTTTGCATGATCTTGACACAAAAAAAAAGCTATGCTGTTAGGGATGTCACTCAAACTCCTTTGGACTAGCTTAGCTAGTCCACGCACAAAGCTCAGCTAAGCTTGAGAGACTGAAGAAGCAACGACCACAGCCAAGCGACAGGATGGAGCTGCAGAAACCACTGCAAATGCAAAGGGAAATGGCTCTGCAACCAGTGTTACCTGAAAGACTTGGAAATGGAACGACACTTTCTACTCCAGAGCCCTTGGCATGTCTTTTTTGAGAGACTATTTCTGTTCTTCTCAGTGTTGCATAGATTTTGAAACAGCAAAATAATGTGAATTTGCTTGGGCATTGTTGATTCAGAAAGAAAACCATTCCGTATCAAATAAGGCTTCCTGCAACACCTTGGATCTTCTCTAGCAGTGCCTCATTTAATCACTGCCAAAGCTAACTTCAATTGTTTCAAGGGGGAATTGCTTGCTGGATCAGAGCAGTGGTCCACCTAATCCTGTGTCTTGTCTCTAAGAGTGACTGGCTGCTTCAGAGAAAAGAGAGAAGAAACTCTTCAATAGGCATTTATAGGAATACTTCCCCAGGGACCTGGTAAGGTCACAACCAGAGGTTATATGACTGTGGGTGAGGTGAAAATAAATACAATTAAAAAGACATCAGTATTATCAAGGTAAATGGAAGAACTTTTACTTAGAGATAGTGTGAGAGAGGATGGAGGAGGAAAGAGCAATACTGAAGAAGTACATGGGGAGAGATGTGCTACCAGGGGGCATATTAGTAACGTGAATACTCCCTTCAGCATTGTTATCAGGACAACAGATGGTAAACCATCAGCAGAACATGAAGAAACCAAATAACCTTCACAGCTCAGTTAAGGCAGTGTCTGTAATTGTTGGCTTTTCCAATGCAGTGGAAATTAAAAATGCCAAACCATATTGGTATGTATTTTCTATCTCCCTTTATCCTTTGTGTATATTCTTATACTTAATAATTAATTTCTTATATATATTTTTATC
>NW_009910572.1:0-22808 GCF_000696875.1 Nestor notabilis
TGCCGGCTGGGCTTAAACCACGACAAACACTATCCCTGCAACACAGCTCCTCTGGCAAAGCTCATTAGGTCATGGCTCTTCTTCAACACAAAACTCTCATTTATGACCAGAAAAGATCACCAAGTCACCCAGTCCCATCCATCTGTAACTTAATATTTTGAACAACTTGCATTTGGCTAAAGCATTTCCCAGGAAGGTCTGTATGTGAAACTGTGTTTGTTTTAATCTTAATCTCTATTTTGGGAACAGAGAATTCCGCATCCTGGTTCCAGCCCATTTCTTCCTATGACTTTCTCCAGTCAGTTAGAAAGTCTTTTTATAACATTACTTTTTAAAATCAAGGACCTATTAGTGAGAAAAAGTTTCTTAATGCTAAGAGAGAAGCCATATTGGGAAAGATGACCCAGTGGTGAACTATATCAATAACTGATGCCACTCAGCTTTGGTTTAAATTTAAGGGTTTGATTGATTCTTCCACACATATACCCTCCCCCTGTGGATGAGAAAGAAAGCTTTTTGATGCTACCATCAGTTCCAGTATTTGCATACCACCCAACAAAAGCTGTGTTTATTTGGAAGGAAGTGGAAAAGGAAGTTATTTTTGTGATCTAACCTAATGAGTTGCCCAGCATGACAACACATCCTGCCCCAGCTCACTCTTGGAGAAAGATGAGGCATATCTCCTTTCCCGTAAATCTTCCAGTGTTTAGAAGTGACAAATTACCCCATCACATCTCTTACCTGGCTCAGTATTCCCAGTTGCCAACACTATCAAGAAAATATAAGGAGTTCTTTTTAAAGACACTTACAAATTCTTGAGCACCACGGTAGAAGATGGAGACACTTCTGACTGCATGCCCAAAGTTATCATAGACATTCACATAGGGGCGGACCCATGAAGGCAGCTTGCCTCTCACATTTCCAGTTGAGAACCTGTGTAAGATTGGAAAAGAGGAGAATTATTTGTCACAATGGCCTAAGGGAATTAAACAAATGCTTTATCAGTGTCCAAAAGGACAAGGGATGAGCAGCAAGACAGTAAGAGATTGAAACAGTGAAGTAAATACAACGGGGTGATGAGTTCACTCAAGAGAAAAGGGCTTTGTTGATACCACAAAATCGTTAGGGCTGGAAAGGACCTTAAGATCATCCAGTTCCAACCCCCTGCCATGGGCAGGGACACCTTCCACTAGAGCAGGTTGCTCAAGGCCCTGTCCAACTATGTGCCCACTGTCCCAAGCTGAGCTTCAGCATTGAAGGCAATCAATTAAACTCCTCTTGCCTATTACATGCATACTATATTAGTTGATATTAATGGATATAAACGCAATAGAACATTACTATATTGATATCTAGTTTCGGTAATACAATCTTTTCTCCTCACAAAACACTACAGTGCTGGTGACTGCCTTCTGAATTGAGAGATGGAGAAAATGCAAACCTGTAAGTTATTATCCATAATTTCCAGCAGTATTACAAACAGGAATTCAACAAATTGGCTTATTCTACTTAATACCATTAATCTACTTAATACCATTCTACTTAATACCATTAATCTCTTCCTGCAGCTCCAAAACCAGTATATTTTGGGAGCAGAAGATCACAATCTCATTACTTTCCTCAAGTAGTGCAGTATTGATATAGCCCATTATATAAAATAATTGAATTACTTATGAACTGTAGCCTTCTCCAAACAGTAACATCAGCATGTTTACACAGAAGATAAAGGATAAATAAAGCGATATAAAGATGTTGATGTATGTTTATGTTCTAGAGCCCAGGTTTCACCTTTGGTCACAAAGGAAGATAGCACCATAGTCCTGGCGATGTCTGATGACCCTGCCAATAGCCTGGTTAACAGCCCGGGAAGCTTGCTGGTTGTACCACTCCCGCCCAGATAGATACTGCAATAGGTGGGAGGAAGAATTAACATTCATTATCAGGTAAAATTTATTCTCTCTGCTGTACAGTCACTATTTCTAAAGAAATAATAAATCATACCCAGCAAGATCTACCGACAAATCTCCGAAAGCCGAGGAAATCCAAAACCAGTTTGACTTATGGTGCACAAAACCCTCAAACATAGAATTAGAGATAGTTTGAGCTGAAAGGGAGCTTAAAGCTCCTCCAGCTCCAACCCCTGCCACGGGCAGGGACACCTTCCACTAGAGCAGGTTGCTCCAAGCCCCTGTGTCCAACCTGGCCTTGAACACTGCCAGGGATGGGGCAGCCACAGCTTCTCTGGGCACCCTGTGCCAGCGCCTCAGCACCCTCACAGGGAAGAGCTTCTGCCTCAGAGCTCATCTCAATCTCCCTTCTGGCAGGTTAAAGCCATTCCCCCTTGTCCTGTCCCTACATGCTCTTGAATATAAACGTATATATCATTTATAACCAGCCAGCACAGGCAATTCCTCCTGCCCACTTTCTGGATGAAATAATTCCCTCCAGAAGATGGATGGATAATACATATACAAAGAGTTTGACTGAAATTTTAACTATACCAGGTTTTGAGCCTCTATTTGATTGACACCATGCCACTGGATAGAGAATTCAGAACCCTTAACACTATCTAACTAAAAGTGACTGTATTTGTGACAACCTGCCACAGTTCTTTGACTTTTTGATATTCATAGTCCCACCAGGCTGGGACCCAAAAAGCCAAAACCCATGGAGACAAGAGGGAGAAACAATGACACAAAGCTGCAAACAGGCAACAGTGAAATGCTTCCCAGTATTACCTGTGAACCTGCCCCACTTCTTCTCATCTCATCCAGAAACTGCATCTTCAAAATGACCCTGGGCTCCATACGAGGAGGAAACGGGAGCCCGGTAATGATGACTCCTCGGCCATTTCTGTCTGCAAAATCCAAGCCCTCGCTGGCCTGAGGAGACAGTGTTTCCCATTATCAACAGGATTTGAAGCGACATTTCAGAGCAGTTCAGCAGTTATTGGCCTTTTTCCTCCATTAAATTAAACCCCTAGCCAAGCGTAGCATATGAATATGACATGCGTAGCTGCAACTAGACTTTCTCCTTTTAATATCAGGACTTTAAACTTTTTTCCTCCAGGAGGCCCTGACAAAGCATATTCTTGGCCAACATCATCAATGAACAGCTGTATTCAGATGTCTGAAATGCCAGTCAATACCTCTGTTTAAACCTTCCATAGCCTGAATTGTTAACAAGACATGATAAGAACATGATAAAACCTTCTCTGACATTAAAAACGAACAGAATCATTTCAAAGCAATAATGGAAAGCTACCAGAAATCTGGCTGAGAAGTGAGCTAGTTTTAGAGCTTTTGACAACGTGGGTCTTTTGGTTTATCTTCTCAAACAGTTCCAATTTTGTAGTCATACAATTAACTCTTTGATCTCAACAAGCTAAACAGTCTGTCCTTCAACTGCACGTTACTGCAAAGCATGATGTCTCCACAGACCTTATTCTCTAAGGGTAATACACTGCTGTTGGAAGGATGGGAACATTCACCTAAGAGTGCCACCACTAAGAGCTCTGTCTTTCCTTCACCGATCCGACAGCCACTTTGGAGACTGGGACTGAAGGTTCAAAGGAAATTGAATCTTCTCTTGGTAGGCAGTAAGCAGCAGCAAAAGGCTTTAAGAGTAATCTGTGGTTTTGCAAATATTCCCACTGCTAATCATAAATCCATTTATCAGCACCGGAAAGTGTAAATGAAAAGCCAAATGGACCTGAAGTTAATGTAAATGTTTTAAAGCCAAGCAATATTTCTGGTTTTCAGCAGTGTTGTTCTAACATGTTTAATTACAAATGTTCTCCTCCTAAACAGTTCTTCTCATCTAATGGGCTGAGTTTTTGGTGAGCAGCCAACAGGAAATGTAAGTATGATGATGCTCATCCCTTTAAGGAACTCAAAGACATATTCCTTTAATAAAAACAGGAATGAGGCATATATAAACTTGATATATGCCTCAAGGCTTTGGGGCATTTTACTTCTTTTAGTTTTATCTCCCCACATCTAACTACAGGCAAGTAACAGAAATGTACGGAAATCCAGATTGATGATTTTTTCCCCCATCAGCTATATAATCTGAACTTAGATGAAACATGTTCTCAGTTACATTACCTTCCCCCGACATACTGCCAAAAAAGCAGCCCCATTGGACTTGGGACAGACAACTTTATTATAGTAGGCATCTATTACCTAAAAGGTAAACAAGTTTAAGCAAGAGCAGGAACATTATTATCCTTTGCGTAAGAAGAGAGCTATTGGCTAAATTTGACTTGTACACTAAGATGTAAAATATGATTAATTTGGCTTAGCATCATTTTCTTTACTTTGACTAATCGCAAATGTGAGAAGCCGTTTGCTTAGCAAAACCATTACTGTGAAACCCAGAACACATCTGGGTAAACATAAGAGATTCATGTCAGATTCTTCTGATAAAAAGGTAAAACAGGGACTGTTGTGTGGTTCTGCAGATCCTTGAGTAAAACAGCAAACTAGGAAAGAAATCCAAGGATATTATTTACTCTAAGAAGCAAAGAGAATGGTTATAAATAAACAAGAGGACACTGCACAGTTCCTTAGGACATAAAGCACAACAAGCTGGGAGGAAACGTTCTGCAGGACATTAAGAGATTCTGACTGGTGAAGTGACACTAGGATCCTAGTTTTTTAGTTACTGTTATCCTAGGATAACAATTTGTCCTAAGATCAAGTTTATCCTAGGATAAAATTTGGATGTTTTAAACCCAAACACATCTTAGAGAAGGCATTTAAACATAAAAAGTTTCTGAAAATGTTACAGGTATGTAATGCAAATAATCCACCTCTGAAAAGCTTCCTTTGTTCCTGGGCTCCACAAACATTGGCTTCACTTCTTCTATTCTGTTAGCAAAATCATGCTCCTGTTAAACAGACCATGAACACATCAGAAAGAGTCATGTGAAAGTAAGCACATATCAGATGAGACAACATATTAAGATCCTTCTGGGTTTGGTTGCCACAACACTGCATTTCAATGTACTGTGATCAAAATAAGTCTGAGTTTTCATTTCCAGAGTTTATAATTTACTTATTAACAAAGTATTTTTAATGAGTACGATTAGACAGCACAAGGACAAACTGCCTGACCTATGTAACCAAACACCTAATAAAGGCAGAGCAATGAGCATACTCTCCAATATTCCAGGCTCTTATCCATGACAGGATAAGACGGGAAGAACACCAACAGTCCATCTGGTACAACTCGCACAAGGTTACCTGCAATGAGATAGACAAGTGAGTAGCTGAGGGCATTTCCATCCTGGGATGGAGTACACAGACTGCAGAGGCAAAACAACAGCATGGCTCTTTCCAAAATCTTTCCTACTTTCTTGACACCCATATTCATGTATTAGAAGTTGCTTTACATCTTTAAAATCAGTTCAATAATCTTGTCCTGAAGGTATAAACCTTAATACAGGTGCCTAACTAGCTTTCTAAAGGGCAGTGTTCACAGGATAAAAGATATTATGAGCTGCACCAAACACTACATCATCTGCCACATTGTCCCTTGTGTCAGCAGGATCTGTTTTTAGATCACTTTCTCCACAGAAGTCTGGACATTCAAAGCAATGAATGAGGTGCCACAAGACTGCTTTCAGGAGTTTTCTGGTCACATAGGATACACTTTTCTAGTCAAACAGACTTCGGGCGGGCTTGAGACAGCACCTTTAAGAACACCACAAGAAATCACACTGACTTCTTGTGACGCTCAAACGCCCCACAGAGGATGCCCGGCTGCATCATCTCCGTGCGCTGCTTTTCTAGCCTGCGCCACCTTCTGACCGCGTTTAGGAAACCCATTTTTACCCACACACAAACACCTGACAATGAAGATAACTCCTAATTTGGAAACATTAAGCCAAGGACTCAGACTCGTATTTGTACCCAATCAGAGCAGGCAGCTGCCTGGGCAAACAGAAGCACACAGAACCACAGAGCAGTCAGATACGCAATGCAATCCTTTACCTTCCTCTGTCTTACCAAGTCTTCTTTAGTATTTCTCCTCCTGGGACACTTCTAAAGTCCCATGCAACAACCCATTTGAAATCCACACACTCCACTTACCAACTGTTTTCCCCAGAGAAGATAAATAATCCTCTGAAAACCTACAAAGAAAAATCAAGTAACATAAATGTACTTCCTTTTCTATGCATTTCACACATATTGACACATACTGTGTGTTTCACACGTACTTCACACGTGATATTCATCTAAAACAGCAGATCCATGCTCCCAACTGCTCTCTTTCTTGTGGTAAGCACCCACAGTAAGGACACAAAATTTGTAAAACCTTGACTACATATAACTATTAAATACTCTTCCTAATAGCACTGTAGATGACCTAAGTTTCAATAGTATCAATCTGTAGCAAGTGAAAACGGGCAGCATCTGAGTTTTATGATTAATACTAACAAAGGCTCTGCCAAAAAAGTCTGGAGATGCTGCCAAGCCTGACTAACATTACAGCTGTTTAAATGAATTACTGCTGAATCAGGTGTGGTCAAGCTGCCAGGCAAAAAGAGTGAATCTGGTTATCATGGTTATTACTTACCTGTGGCACAAAGCAAATCACTCTTGGGTTGACCGAAAAAGTACTGTCCTACAATGAGCAGTACTTCTGTGCCTTCCAGCCCTGACTGACAACTCACCTGTACTCTCATGTCTTTGCGGTTCTTTCTGTCTAGCGCCTTGTATTCCAGGTACTGTTTTCCCTGGAAACTTACATATGCAGGGATAAATCCAAAGGTATTTATTTTTACAAGACCTAAAAATACCAGAATCACCACACAGACAGTGTCAAAACACAGCAAACACTGTGAATTCCCTTCCTGCAAAAAAGCAGGTGTTCTAAGCCCTAGAAGGGAGATCCCTAACCTTCTCCTTTCAAAAATAGACTGAAACAACACACTAAGCTTCTGTAAGTGAAAAATACAGTCTGAGGGGTTTCCAGACTACTTATTCTCTGTAAAATCAATTACTATTGCTGAGCCCTTTTCCAGTTCTGTGGAACATCTGGCATTCCCCTGCTCTGATTTGGTGTTTTTTCCCCAGTAAAAGCTCTTTGAGATCTATTTTTCTGTATTCCTAAAGATGAGTAAGTCATGTCTGCAGCAGGCTAAACCCTGGAATTCTTAGCCAGAGCTTTCTCTATGATGCTGAAATCGAGACAGACTGAAAAATGATCTGAAGAAAGTTAAATAGAAGAACACGTGTATCATACACAAGGAACTGATTCTCATTTCAAAACACTACAGAAGGATCACACCCCTAGACACGGTTCTAGCATCCCTGTGATACCTCTCTTTAGTAACTGCAGAGACGTGGCAAGCAAAGGACCTTCTGCCATGTGCACCAAAGCATGAAACTGACTTCTAAAATCGTATGCAGAGATGCCAATGAGATCATCATATTGCACAAGGAAGTCAATACACAATAAAGTCAAGTTTTGGCCTTCTTTGCTGGCACCAGAAGTACTGAAGACCAGAAAGACCCAAGCAAAATGAAGAAATACTAGAGAAAAGCAAGCAAAATGATGATGAAAGCTTGTTGACAAACATTTGGATATATTTTCCTTAAGGAAGCAACGCAGAGGTAAAAGAGAGTCTGGTTGTTAAGGACTTCAGTGCACTCTGTGCCCTGGCATTTAATCCCTTCCAGCCCTCCAGTTCTCAGTTCTTAACGCTAGTAGTTAAAGCGTGGCGTTACTCAGCACAGTGCTTATCCAGGAAGAGAACTACAGAGACCACTTATTTCACTAGCATCCTCCTGTAAGCAGAACCCAAAGTGTCAGAACTCAGAATTCCACGTGGAAGTTTATTACCTTCTTTCATAGGTAGAAGTCAGCACAGTTCCATCAGGTCCCTTAGAAATGATCCCAACCCAGAGCTGGTGTTTACCGATAACATGAGGATTCTCCAAGCGAACAGGAAAAGGGCTAAAGAAACACAGAAGTGACATCCCAGCCATACTCATCATGTGATTCCCTACGGTTTGTCAGTCCAGAACACTCACAAATCCACATATAAAATCTAAAATCATGAGAGCAGGTCATGCATTTCCAGTAATGGCCTGTTCACTCATCTAGGTACTTACATCTGCATTTCCATTGTAAATGATGAGAGGGGGGAGAGTGTCCCACTAGTAAGGATAATTGTCCTGACTCCTTGTCGAACAAGTTCATGCATGCTGTAGCCAGGGCTGAAACACCAGTAGCTTAAGGTCTTTTCTGTATCAAATAAGGAGAAAACACTAAGAAGCAAGTCTGTTAGTGGAAAAATTAGAATATGACTTTCAAATAGCATATTACATCTGAACTCCTGAAAGTAAACTGGCCAGCAGCTGAAGGCAAAGTTCCAGACACATGGTATGTTCTGCTTTGGTCCTTCTCAGATTTTACTGCTATGCCCATTCAAAACATAGTTTTAAAGGTCATTGCTGCCTTGCACCTGAAACAGATTATACTTCTAATCAAAGGATGGTTAAAGACAGACCATCACATCTCATTGTTGGCAAGTTACAGACGGGTTGAGCAGATAAAACTACTTGGTCCCCCATCCACTGATTCACTTCCCGCTGCCAGGGACAACTGAACGGGAAGCATGGTAGAAGAAGAGTAGAATACTGGGATGAAGGACAAATGACTGAAGTTAGTAAAATATATCTCTGATCCTGCTCTTGCTTGAGAAACCCCTTCTCCATCAGGAATTTCCAACAGCTATAAACCTTTCACCTAAACATTTCATTTTCTCCATAGTTAACTGGCAACGTTTCAGCTTCTGCTCAAATCTTTTGTGTGTTGTGGATATAGATGCGCAACACAAAGTCTGGCATGTTACAAATTATCAACAGAGAGGACAAAGAAAAATGGATAAATCACACCAGTCATTTCTCTCATTGCGCAGTTTATAGTCAAACATTGCTGGTCTTGCTGAAAACTTTCAGAGACCGTCAATGAAACAACCACCTATGTCAAGAACAAGATCAGCCAAATAAAACATTAGCTTTTGTTTCTGATTCTGTTTTGTGTGTTTAGTTTCAGTAAAGAGAAATAAATATATATATGTATCATGTACATGTCTTTTACGTGTCCATGCTTCATTACAAGCCTGGCTTTCCAAAAGGAGCTGGCGGTTTCAGGAAATCCCCACTAACATGTGCCCAGTGAGTCACTGTTAAGGATTACAAGAGAACACTTATCTTTAGCTAAAGTTTTATCTTTCCATCTCATGTGAGCAAATCCATCCAGATGGTGTCTAGATTCTAGAAGAATCACATTCCAAAATTTGGCAGAATCTGCATCTTTAATTCACACTAAGAATTGGTGCAAATTACAGTTACGATCTGTGTATCAGTAAGTATCTACATACAGGCGCAAAGTCACTTATGTCAGGAGCCTAAGAAATTCCAGCATTTGTAGAGAATGATACTCAAGTGAGTAATTTCCACAACCCTTTTTGGAAACAGCTATTCTTAAAAGGTTTGCATTATTTCCATACAATCTGCTATGCCACTACAGGGAACTGAAGACTTGCTCAGTCTGG
The DNA here is from genome assembly GCF_000696875.1 of Nestor notabilis. Taxonomy (NCBI): domain Eukaryota; kingdom Metazoa; phylum Chordata; class Aves; order Psittaciformes; family Psittacidae; genus Nestor; species Nestor notabilis. The sequence goes on from NW_009910572.1 coordinate 9,572, forward strand.
TCTGGCCTCTGTGAGGTTTGCATATAGCGCAAGTCTCAGCATACATCTGTTGCATGAGTACTTGCAAATACTGGTTTTATTTGAAAAGTGAATATATTGGTATGTGTCTACTAAAATCACCAAAGAATTCTGTGTTGCTTTGTACTGGGTTTGTGTATAAATCCTCCAGATTATGCAATAAACCTGATGTGTTTATATCAGCCTTTTCCTGCACATGACTAACAAAACCTACTTAGAATTATTGCTGTAACTTCAAACTCCAATTGAGCAATATCTCAAGAAAACAATATTGGCAGAGTACTAAGCAGCACACTTCTGTTCAGAAACAGATCTTTGTGGGAACATTTCAGGGGACACTGTGTGCCTACCCACTAAATTCATGGAAACTCATTCTTCAAAAAATGTTATTTTTGTCCTTAAGAAAAGGACTTCTGTGAACCAAATATTTACATTCTCAAGAACATTTAACTGAGTAATTAAGTAGATAGTTACAAGACAAGGTAATTACAAAGATCCTTGGAGAGTATTCTTGTAAGAAGGCTTAAGGAAAGGGATCTGCATCTTTCCTCCTAGATGGGAGGAGAAAGACAAGGAAAGGGACAAATCTCAGTTGAACAAGGAGGACTAGAAGTATAATTGAGACTGAAACTATCAAGAAGTGACAATATACTCTGAAGAACTTGGGGAGTTGCTCAAGAAGAGATCATATCTCAGAGAAGGTAAGTGTGCCCTCAGGCACAGCATTTTTCTAGCTAAGAATTCACATTATGAAGCGTTATTTCTCTGGCACATCACATGAATCTTCACCACAGAGCTTCAGAATGAGACAACTAATTCTAACTCCTCCGCTATATATGAGATAAAGGTAATTACAGCCTTAGCAACACTAAGGCTGTGTTTAACACATCACAGTTACGCAGACAAACACAGCTAGTATGATGATAACGGAACATTCCATGAGCCTCAGCGTCAGTCTTGAAGGGGGGGTTTCCCATTCTTGGGCTGGTCTGAAAATTTTCCCTACCCCAATAAAAGCAGCCATTCCACAATGGAAATGATTTTCTTTCACTGGAATAATTGCACTAGAAACTGCTTGGAAACATAAAACTGCAGAGGAACACCCTCAAACTGTCTTAGAATTCTTCAAACTTAAAGTCCCAAAGCCTTTAAAACCTACCCTGTTCTAGAGAAACAGAACTTGGGGGTAACAGTAACATCCCAAGTCTCTTCATCCTACAGACGATGTCCAAGAAAACCCTGCAATCAAACCACCAACTGGTTCTCTGCTAAGTGGAGTTAAACCAAAATCTCTCCCAATCCCACATCTACAGATGGTTTTAACTTGGACCATGGCAACAAGGCATACTAATCATGCGGTTAAGACTTTCCAGCTCTATGAATAGGAACACCACTGTGCCATTTGGGTTTAAAATACTTTTTTTGCACATAGACAGATCTGGAGTGTGCCTTCACTGAGTTATTGTTCAGCCCTTTATTCCTCAGAGTCATTTTTAACATTTAAGATAACACAAGTGGTGTCTCACTCAGAATCCTACAATGACACTGCAGAATTTGCCAGAGGACTCCCTGTTCACATATGTAAAGTAATGAAGATTCAGATGTCTTCAATTGTTCGCTCTTATTTGAATTAGAAAGGAGCAGCCAAGTAGTTTGCAACCCAGTTTTTGCATAAGCCTCCCCAAGACTGAGTCCTATACCTTTTTTTGTAGATGATGAATTCCAGAGATCTGTCCTTTGTTTCTTCTTCTGATTGCTGTCATCCAGATGAATATGTACCTAAAGGAAAAGAACAGAAGCCTTTCTAGAGATGGCAACAGAAATGAACCAGCAGTCCATCCCTCAAAACAGCTAGCCATATTAAGGATAGTAACATAATTAATGTCAGTTTCATAGTCTTACTAAGGTTGTATTATTTCCCATCTGTCTTCCCTATTTTGTTTCCAGTCTTTCATAACATATGTAACAAGGAGTAAAGAAATACACCACTATTCAACCATCTTGAGTCAGTTTATGGAAGCAGCTTTTCATGGACTGCCCTGAGCAAAGAACCCAATTATTTGGGTATTGTCCACCAGAATAAAACACCCAGACTAGGAAAAAAATATACTGTTGTGTTAGAAAGACTTGCTTCATTTGGCAACAGAAATAGTGTCTTTGACTTAACATGAAAGTTCCCTTTTATCTAAAACAGATCTGCTCCTAAAATTCATTATATCACAGCTCATAGGTCTCAAACTCTAAATCAGTTTAAAGGACTGTTTGGGGGAGGTTCCGTGGCGCTGGTGCACTTGCTTGGTAATAGGCTAAAGAGAAGTTATTGGAAGAACAGATCAATTCTTATATAATACACAGTACCAAGTATCAAAGTTTTCAGTGATTCACATTTGCTGCAGTTTCGTAATTTCATTTTAGAGTTTCTTTAAAAAGAAGCTCCCCTTTTCCTTGGATCCTCAACTAACCATATGGATAGTCTATGGATGCACTAAGCAGAGACGTTAAATGCCAGCAACGAAGGATGTAGAACACAAAGCATCCCATACCTTATAATATTTAGATATCGACTGATGTGGCCTGAAACCTGTTGCACCTTCTGGGGGATCGATGTTGAATACAGTCTGGGAAAGGATGGAATCAAATGGAAAGATTAAACAACTGTTTCCAGCAAAACCCCTAACGTAGCTTTGCACTGAGAAGCATCTCCATAAAAGTTACAGCCAGGATAACCTCAAACAGGTCTCCTTGCTCCTCTTACTAAATAAAGACAGAGAATCTTGAATGAATGTATCTTTACAAGCAATTCCTGCTAAACACGTGGCTTTCTTGTTGCTCCAACAAGCCAGTATCTAAATAGATTCAAACTACACAAATGATGTTATTCATACTCTTCCTGATTTCTGGCTGTGGTTAAACCCAAAGTACACATTCATGAGCTCAGAGTCACAGCTGATTGTAAAAGAACTTTTTGAATGTTTCCGGCATGACACACTACAATAATAATACCCTCCTTAGAAAATAAATAAGTTGTAATCATATCTAGCTGCCCACCTATTAAAAGCTTCCATCAACTCCCCAGTTACACTTCGTCCCCTTTTCTGTACGTGATACCTTATGACTAAGTGTGATGCTCTTACACAAGCACGGCATTCCAGAGCAACGTCGATGAAAACAGCTGTGGTTCTCAGCTATTTGTAACTTCTGATAACGTTTCTAAACAGGATTTCTGCAGACTTTTAAAAGGAATTATCTGAGCTCGGAAGAATATCAAGCGGGTTGCAATATGAAAGTTCTCAACCCGTCAAAACACAAGTATAATTCCTGTTAATATTAACTTCTGAAAAATAGCCAGAGAGAGGGTGTATAAGGATATTTTAATAAGGGTTCTTCTAAAGGAAGAAGAAAATATTAATTTATAACCAGCTTGTTTTCATTACTAAGTCTTGGCCTTTAACCAATTTTAAATTATAAAGATTATCCTTTTCTATTCAATTCCAATTCTAGACAAAGATTCACAATGAAGCTAAGATAGCATGTAAATCCTTAGACAAAAAAGAACAATAATGAACAATTGAAATGAGCAAGAATATTGAGGAAGGAAAAAAAAGAGTTCATTTGCTGCTGCCAAATGCAGAGCTGGACACTCTTCAGATAAAGCGAATTGCTATGTTCTCCCTCATTTTTGCTCTTAAATAGATTTTACTCTCCTCCTGCCTGTGTGCCCATTGTTTTTCACCTTTGACATTCCAGTGCTTCCTGGAAGCACAGATTGCATTTGTGAGCAGCATGTATTCCAGAAGAAATATCTGTGTCAAAGATCTCTGAAAGAGACTGGCAGCTGATCTATTAGGCAGGCTACCAGTGAGTAGAACGAAACCAGAGAACTCTATAACGTGACTGAACATTGCCAGCCAAGACAGACTTTATTTTACAGAAATTCCAGGCTTTAATGCCATGGAATTTTTTGCATCAGTGGCTGAATTATAATTTTTAATTAAAAAAAGAAATAATCATCAAAGACAGAAAAGCAATGATTAACACACATTAAAATGTCATCCTTATTATCACTCACTTACTAAAGACGGAGGGGAAGAGATCTTTTTGATCCAAAAACACCCACAAATATTTGTGAAGGTCTTACTCCACTGTGAGGAACAGGTCTAATTCAATCTGACTCCCAGTAACTGTAACCACCAAATTCTGGGAATACTGAACATAATCCCAAGGGCCAGCATATTTCCCAATATGTGACACTATGGCTGAGATGCTCTTTTGCTTGAACTTTAAACTGTCCAAATATTTCCCATTTTTTCAGTCTCAGTCAAGAATATTAGAGCTTTGGTCAGCTTCAGAGGGAATTTCAGGCCACTGGCCCACTGTACCTTCTAATTTTATGGTGCCCAAGTTTTTCACAATCCTTGTTTTGCAGGTACATACCAGAGAGAGGACTGACAGAACCATGAGGACACCCACAAGTCACCACTAGTTCCTGTGGCACTAAAGATTTTTGTTTTACAGATCCCTTAATTTAATAACCAAATGAATGAAATACATTTAAATTACATTTTGTTTGTTTGGGTTTTTTTTTCTCTTTGGCCAATCCTGTTATTTCATGAGGTCCCATATTCCCCAATATTGCTGCTCAGAAGTGAACAGCTCAATAACCCAGCTCCACCTTGTGGAGGTTAAAACCAGACAAATTTTAATCAAGTTATCTCCAAAAAGGGAGATCAGAACTGTAAAACAACCTGGGTAAAAATCAAAGTAGAACATCCCATTACACAGCAGTTTTCTCCTCAAAACCCCACAAACTTCCATCGCTGCACAAGTGTACATACAGTCAAGAACAAAATGGATCCAACGTCTTTCCATACTTTTTAAACCAACTCTTCCATCCTTCAGGTGCATATAGAAGCAGCATCATTTACCTGGATAATATCCGAGAGCTTATGCAATCCAGACGTATTGACAAATATCCCAGGACCTAGAGAGAATAACACAATTACTTTTACAACACACATCTACATCCATTTGTATATATTCGTCTCTCATCTGAGCAGCACAACACTGAATGCAATGACATGAAAATATTATCTGAAACAAATAAATTATTTCAAGTTTTTCCATCATTATTCAATCAGAAATGTTAAAACTGGCATTCCAAAGGCAGCTTCATTCCTCTGATGCATTGGGAAGCTGTCACCAAGATAATTACATAAACTGAAGACTCTTCTACATTAAAAATGGAAAGCAGATAAAGAAAACAGAAAAGCACGATTAAACTTGTGCTTTCAAAAGCTTGCACAACTAATACTAGTCTCATTAAAAAAGAATAGCAAACTGACTATTTACACAGAGAGCCAAACTAACCTTTGCCATAGCTATAAACAGCCCTTCACAACCACCTCCAAGCTTCTAGTATGAGTGAAGAGTGACTAGAGGAGCACTTAAAAGAACATGCAGCATACACTGATGATGAGAATTGGACCTTGCAGCAAGTCTTAATGAAAAGACACAGGTCCTCAGGGTCAGATTTTAGCTTTGAAAAGCTTTATGATTTAAATCTTAAAGAAGCCTTTCTCCTCCTCTCCCCAGCCAATGCAGAATACCACTTACTTGCACTACAGCCAAAAGTCTGAGTGGAACAACTAACAAATTCACACTTACGGCCTGAAAGATACTGTAAAATCTGCTCCAGTGAATCCAGGAGTGAGGATTTGGTCTGGAATGTTATTTGGGCCTCTGCAAACAGATCAAAGATGTAGCTGCAATGCACAAAGAAAAAGCACAAATGGGAAAACGCTGGAAATAATGGTGGGCACAATTACTGTTACTCTTTTCTGACAACAATTTCACCATCTAATAGCAAATTATGTTCTTGTCTCCATGAGAAAGATGACTTTACAGGAAAAAGAAGTATTTGGTTATAAATAGAGACAATATTGACGTGACAGAAAGCACACTGACCACATCCTGCACATCTTCCATGATTTCTCTACAACACACATTCGTTTAGAAACAATTTGCATTCAATTTCCCTTTCTTTCTTTTTTTTTCTTTTTTTTTTTTTTTTACAACATACAATATGCTTTGGTTTAGAAATAGATTTACAAAGCTCTGACGTACCTCAAACCAAATCACTGCAGCACTGGTACCTCTGTTTAAATCATGATGCAAAACTGAAAGAAGCCCAGTGAGGAGCTTCTTTCAGTTCAGGCTACATGATAGCCATAAACACAGCATTGGATTTTCCACTTCTGAAACATGGAGTTCCATCAGAAATAAGGATTATAACAGAAAGAAGATTTCAGGAAACCCAGAATCTTGAACTGGAATAGTGCTTGCCTATCCTAACAGCTGACCCAGTTTCACCTGGGTCTAGAACCTGCTGTACTTTTAACATGTAGATATATTAATGAGAATTTACCTTCCCTCTTTGGTGACTCCACTATCATTCGGTGGCAGCTCCACTGCATCAATGGTACTTTCGAGCTGAAGGAGAATTTCTTTAAGAGAACCAAAAGAGAAAAAAGTTGGAATTCGCAGAAACTCATTTCTGGGACACATCCAAGCCTCTTTTTCAAATGTACTTTATTACTAAGGCTGTTATCAAAGGCAGCAGCCTAGCTGCTTGATTCTGTAAGCAAAGCAAAACCACTTTCCTAGGTCTCACCTCTAAATATTCATATTCAACTTTAAGAACTTCCATGACCTCAATTCTTAGGTAAGCTAAAGTTATCAGCTAAATGTTAAACTCTTCTCTATAGATAGAGAAAGTTGTTCTTGGAAATGCTTCGTAAGCATGAGACAGCTTGAGCTCTTGCTACTGACTTACGTAGCATCATGTTCTCACAGCAGAATGATGCAATTAATGCAATTGCAGCACACCAACAACATTAGAAACCAAGGGAACTTCTAGCAAAAAAGGAAGCAACTTACTCATCTGCTAAATCACTCATCTGCTTGGGAAAATACTATAATTAAGCATTCCACAAAGGGTCCAGAAAAAAAGAGACAACTTAAGCTTCCATTAATTACCCTGTTACAAGCACTGTCTGCAGAAATGCTACATGAACCCCATTTACCTTCTGAAACTGTTTCAATAACAATTTTCAAGGACACAAAAAATAACCTTACTCTTTATCTTTGCTATATCTTCAAGTTCCATGTTCAGTCCTGTTGAAGAAAGGAAAGATTTAAAAAAGGATGTTACATGTCTCTTTCATTCCCAGTTTCTTTATGTCTTTGCAAAAAGTGTGGATATGAAGGCTAGAACCGTGTGTATGGGAAGACATACTCTGTATTCCGCTCACCATTCTCTCTCGTGACCCCTCATGCCATATTTGTTTGGCCAAACGTTTTCATGTTTGTCTGGCAGTGATAACTAAATAACAATAATCAATGTCCTAGAAGCTCCTAGAATCAATGGTTTGGTTTGGAAGGGACCTTAAAGCTCACCCATTTCCAACCCCTGCCCCGGGCAGGGACACCTTCCACTAGAGCAGGTTGCTCCAAGGCCCTGTGTCCAGCCTGGCCTTGAAAACTGCCAGGGATGGGGCAGCCACAGCTTCTCTGGGCACCCTGTGCCAGCACCTCAGCATCCTCACAGGGAAGATTTTTTTTCCTAATATCTAATCTAAATCTCCCTCTGGCAGGTTAAAGCCATAAGGAAAAGTTATTTTCCAGTTCTTGGTAGTAGCACCCAATAATCGCAGTGAAACAATGGTTTGTGGTTGTCAACACACCTGAACAGGCCAACTCCATATTGAACTCAGCATTTATTTCATTAAAAATTTGGCTTGTTCTTCCAGTACAACATCCACGGCATCTATTGCTGAAGCCAAATCATAGGGTGTCAAGTCAAAAGAAGATGACTCCTCACACAACTTCTCCTAAAATATAAGGAACAGAAGCATTATTTGGACTGCTTAGGGTGCAATGTGCTCAGGCAGCTTCAGAGGTGAAGAAGTCCAGATGACCAAAGTTGATTTCATTTCTGACCCCCAGCTCAGGCCAGAGGACATTTTATGAACACCTAAAGTGCAGCACTTAACAGCTGATGCAGCTGAGCTTCAAGCATGGATCTTCCATGATTTCTTTCACCCTGGAAGAGAACTCTCCAAACAAGAAAAGCAGCACCCTCATAAGGTGCTGAAGGTGGATCTCCACCTTCAGGAAGAAGCTATCACCTTGTAAAAAGTCATGGTAGTGTCAAAGGACTGTTGATTAACCTACAAAGCTTTAACTGTTTGAGAAGTGGCAACAGACCAGAAACAACTTACCACATTGTGAGCTTCATCAAGTATTACCACAGTCCCCTTCAGGTCCAAGTTGTGCGCTCTGCGGCTCTGAAGATGAAAAAGAGAATGAGAGAATGGACAAAGGCCACTTAATCTGATTTTATTTCTTAACTTATTAAACATTTGGTCTTTCTGCCTTTTGTAGCAGTGGAGTGGGATGTAATCTGGCTTTTACACTTCATTAATTACTCCAAGTTGCACAAAGCTGTCAGCAGATATGTTTCCTCAACAGTCTTCAAAGGCTTCATTTCCTATCCATGAAATATGGACAACTTATTGGAACAGCTTTTTTGTCCCCCACAAAGCCAGCAATTATTTCCAAGAGAGATACCCAATCTCTACTGAAAAAGTTCCCTTCTAAAAATCCTGCAGCTGGCTGCAGGAACAAAAACGTCTCAGAATGAATGCAAAGATACTGCGTGGTATGTGACAGAAGATTTGTACCCAGGAGGTGACTACTGCCAAACAACAAGGGCACCCCCTTCTGCAAAGCAAATTCTATAAAACCAGCAAGACCTCGAGGGAAAACTAAAGTATTTCTTAACTGTGGGAAAGAACTTCACAGAGAAACCCACAAAATGTCATCCTCTATGGTTCCGAATTTGAACTGGGGTTTGATTAGAACCCATAATGCGTTCACTGTGCATCAGTTCTTCATAGCTAATCTGCTAAAAGACAAGGTATGGTAAATAGAAATACAACTGCATTTAAAAGCAAAGATATATGTTACCTTTGAGTCTAGCAAATAGTTGTAAGGCATAAAAATAATATCTGCTTGCTGCTTCAGGCTTCGAGAGAGATAATAAGGACAAGCTCTGTTTAAAAAAAGAAGAAGTACAAACTATAAAGTAAGACTTGCAGAAATATCAAAAGTGCATTCAACATTCACGATGTTTCATATGCTCAAGGGTTTTCTAATCATCTTTTTAAGAAGTTGAAGCTGGCTTGTTTTATTTTAGGGCAGGTGGTTATCTCTGTTCACAGAAGCAAATAAAAGTGCAGAAAATAATATCCGTGCAGCTCAACAAAGGAAAGGAAGAATAAATGAAAGAGTGGCATTTCATTACTGCATTTTCATTTCATCTCTTTAGGCTACATGCAGATGCTGCATTAGACTACTTTATCTCAGCAAATCAGTCACCTCAGCCTCTCAGATCAGAAACAGAACTGCACTATCATTTGTCATGTCAGATGATGTTGGTAGCCTGTGCTCAAGTGAGAAATAAAATATTGGTGAGCCTGACTCCGATCTGTATGATGAAAACTGCGGTAACAGAAGTTCGGTGCATACATGATTTTGTTGGAAGCTGTCTCTGCACCATATTTAGCTGCTTCACTTTGCTCTCATCACCATTCTACTACTTCAGTGTTTGTCAAGTTCATACCAAGGTATTAAAGAAAATGAGCAGAGAAATAGTTTTCACTATTTTCAGAAGGGAGGGGGAAGGTCAGGGGATCACTTACCTGTGCTTGTTTCCATTTTTAACCAAGTCTTCGATATCCATGATTGAGTTCATCAGCTCTTTCTCTGTACTCTTTTCTGTGAAAATTGAAGTTACAACCACAAGCTTAGGTAAAGAGATCACAAGATTTGTTGTTTCCCTGATCATCAGAGTCATCCACTTCCGAACGTTTCATTCTTGAAAGACATCAACATGGAGAAAAAACACACACACACACACAGAGGCAACTCCCCCAAACTTCTGTACCTGCCCAGCAAACCTCTCCCTCTCCAAAAATGAGGGCTTTACTTCCACAACCAAACTCACCTTCCACATTGTTATAGAAATGACAAGCACGAGCCATCACTTTTTTTCGGCACATGTAGATCTGTAAAACAACAGTGCATTTTAGCCAAGGTTAGCATGGCCTAAAGCATGTTAAGGAGGGAAGAGCTCTTAGTTTTCTGTTATACCAGTTAATGAATAAATGCTAATCATGGTTCTTAAGTTTAAAATCATGTGGTCTTCTGTCCACCCTAAGAGTAAGGCTCTATGCAACAGGACACTCAGATGCCCAGAGGAAATTCTGTTATATCTTGCCACTAATACTTTTCAAAAGAGTCATCTTAGCATTACACCATCCACCAGGACAAAACCCCTCCACATTCCCACTGTGCATGCTTTAAAAGCTCTGATCTCACCTGCATGTGGTTGCTCTCTTGTCGTTTCACTTCAGGATGGATGCAAAGCTGTTCTCTGGAACCCAAAACACAGATCTTGGGCCTGTTCAAACAAAATGCACAAAACTGAGGTGAAAAGTAAGACAAGAAAGAAGAACAGAGTTGTGCGTGTACAGGCTGGGTAGAATATATCTGTACAAGAAACATGTAAACAAATGATTGCTGCCTGTTCAAAGAGCTCAGACAACGCACTGGCAAGTCACCACCTGAAAACTGAGACATTGGTACACCAAAACCACGCAGTTCTTAATAGATTTATCAGCCTAAGGAATTAGATTTTGTAAAGGCTTCCCACTGCCTTAAAGAAATGCCCTAGGAAACATGAAAGACAAAAGGTAATTTATAACTAAATGTATGGAGGACCAAAACCAGACCAAATTCAGGCAATTCTATGTTTAAAGGAAATAAGAGAAGCTGTGAAAAAAACCAAACCCAACAACAAAGAAATCCAGGTTCTACACATGCACGTTAAGAGAACTGCATTTCACTGGGTATCATTTTTTCATACATGCATCCACATAAACTCAAGCAATAATTAAATCAGATGGGTTTCTCCATCTTTCCTTTGAACGGAAACATTATCCTAAATCATATTTACCTGTAGACTGTGTTCTTTAACTCATTAATGACCTGTGTGAGTTGTGAGTGAGTTCTGGAGGCATAAATTATTTTGGGGATGTCAGTGTAATAAACTGCCAAACAGAGGAGAGAAAAAAAAAAAAGGCAGAAAACCATTATTAACACAGGAAGAAGAACTGGAGATATTATTAGCTTCCCTTCCCAGCTGGTACTATGGTAACAGTTTGCTTGTAGAGACAGCAAGAAATTTTGTCATCTAACTATTCACACAGAAAATGAGGTAAGTGAGTTTCTAATGTTTAAGAAACAATTAAAAATACATGGAACACTTAAAATCTATAAAACTATGAAACTGTGCTTCAGCTGCTAAACAACTGCTCCATGACTTTTACAACGACAGTTATTATAGTCGATAAGTGTTCATTAACATTCCTGTATGGCCCCTGCTGAGGATGAGAATGACAGCACTTACTTGGGATATCAGCATCGGCGTCAGCATTGCCCCAGGACGACAGGGATCTCTCTGGGAAGAGTTCCACCCCATTCAGTTGCTGCGCAATCTTGCGGGCTGAGATGGCATCTTTAAAGTGTTCCCGCCACGCCAGCGTGGAACACAGCAGGCAGAGGGTCTTCCCTGTGCCTGTGGGGCTCTCCAAAATGCCATTTACCTTCTTTGTTGGAGAGAAACAAAAAGGGAACAAATGAGTAACTTGGAGATTTGGGAGCGAGCGGCTGCGTGGTACTTGGTTACCAGCTGGGTTTAAACCACGACATACAGTGATCCGGATGCTGGGATCAAGTGTACCCTGAAGAAGTTTGCAATGACACCAAACTGAGGGGGGAAGAAGACACTTTGGAAGGGAGAGCCACCCTGCACACGACCTGGATGGGCTGGAAGAGTGGGCCAACAGGAACTTCAGGAAGTTCAACAGGGACCAGTGTAAGGTCTTTCACCTGGGTAAGCACAATCCAGGAGTGCAGCACAAGCTGGGAGCTGCCCAGCTGGGAGCAGCTCTGTGGGAAGGGCACAAGCTCAATAGCAGTGAACTGTGTGCAGCTGTGGCCAAGAAAGCCAACAGAATGTGGGGAACATCGACACGGGCATCACCTGCAGAGACGGAGATATCATTATCCCACTCTACTCAGCGCTTGTCAGGCCACACCTGGAATACTGCATTCAGTTTTGGCCCCTGCTATACAAAAGAGATGTGGGAAGGCTGGAGAGGGTAAAGAGAAGGGCCACAAAGATGATCCAAGGACTGGGCAACCATGTGCAGAAGGGCTGAGAGAGCTGGGCTTTTTCAGACTAGAGGAGATAGGCTCATCGGAGACCTTATTCCATGTTCCAGTGTCTAAAAGGTGGATACAAAGACAGAGACTCCCTTTTTACAAGGAGTCCCATGGAAAAGATATGGGATGATGGGCCCAGGTTACTCCTGGGGTGATTCTGGTTGGACACTAGAGGAACTTTTCACACTGAGGCCATCAGCCACTGAAATAATCTCCCCAGGGAAGTGGTGGATTCTCCAAGATTGGACACTTTTAGGATTCAATTGGACGGGGTGCTGGGACATCTAGTCTAGGTCCTGGTTTGCCTAGAAACGTTGGACTAGATGGTCCCTGACGTGCCTGCCAACCTGGGATTCTAGGATTCTGTGACTCTTTGAAAGCCCAGAGAGCAAAGCACAAGCTGTGTGAGCAAAGGGCTGCTTGCTTTGCTTCTCTTCCCTTTCCCAATGAGGCAGAAATATCCTATCTACACTTCCACTGACTGCCACCTGCACACGCCTGGGGCTGGGTAACTAGAGAGGAAAGTAAAACTAGAGGTGAAAGAAGGTCAGAGCCGATCTGGAAGCAGCGGTGTATGGACAGAGGGAAAGCAAATTGTGGCAACCCCTTTTTAGAGAGGTCACTTGTTATGGTTAGCGATGGAACAGTGGGAGCAACGGAACCGTACAGCCGCCAGGCAAGGCGGCACTCACCTTCTGCAGGCACTCCAGCACCTTGGCCATGTACGCCTCCTGGCAGGCATAGGGCTGGAAGGGGAAGTCCACCGTGATGCCGTTCAGCGTTACCCTGGGCATGCTGAGCACCTGCGAGGAAGCGGAGCCCGCGGCTCACCCTGCGCCGGGACGGGCGGCACCGCGGGGGCGCGTAGAGC
>NW_009910573.1:0-23053 GCF_000696875.1 Nestor notabilis
AGAAGCCAAAGTAAACTTTTAATAGGCTTGACAAGGATACAGTAAAGTGAACTGAATTCTGGTTAACAGGTGTGGTTTGATCACTAAATCTCCCAGTTGCTGTGGGTATTGCTACGAGGGGCAACGTTCTTCCTTCATGGAGAATAGATATATTCAGTATGAGATTTCCCATGGGTTCTGGTTTTTGCTGATATTAGTCATTCCCTTATATTGCATTCAGTAACAGTAGTGGTAACTCAGCTGCATTTCTGTGTGGAAATTTCCTAGCAGTCCTTTATATGAATTGGTTTCTTTTTTCTTTTCTTTCCCCCCCCTTTTTTTTTTTTTAATGAAAAGTTTCTGGTGTGCTTTTCATTGGTGCTCTTTTATAGCTTTCTCCCTGCTCTGGACAGTGCGTGCCTACTGCTTTTCTGTTTAATAGTTTAGCCGCAATTCTTATGCCAAGTCTGTTAGGAGGAAAGGGGTTAGGTTTAATTTTCCCTCTGAAGGAATCATCTTGAACCCTGGCAAAATCCTTGGAAACTGAGTGATGGGGAAAGCTGAAGTGGGAATACTCTTAATGGATGAATTCCAGGGCTGGGCTGCCCTTATGAGCTCTTCTTACAAGCATCGGGTGCAAGAGACTAAGGAAATATTTGAAAAGAAAGAATAAACTATGGAAACCTACTATAATAATATTTCATAAGAACTGAGGAATACTCACTTTAGTCCTCGTTTAGTGCTGCATTGCTATCAAAATTACGTATTAAGTCAGCAGTTCCCCTCCACTTCATCTCACTGAGGGCTGTTGAAACTCAGTAATTCAGCAGCTCCATCATCTGGTTGTATGAAGCTTTGGGGAATCTACTTGAAGTACACTTCTGATGCCAAAGGCAGAGGCTATCAGCTTCCTGCTGCTTAGTGTAACCACAGCTCAAGCACTATCAGCTCTGCCCTCCACCTCAGTACGTGTGCTTACTTTGAAGCAGCCTCTTACACCCTTTAAGCTTGTGTGCCGCCTCTGCAGTTTCAGCATCTGTAACACAACCAAATCACCTCCCTAGAGTACATGCTCTTTAGGAATGATTGAAGGGCATACAAAGCCCTTAACTTAGTCCTTGACACTAGGTAGAACCACATCCTCAGTAGCAGCTTCCTCAGACGTATCCACTTGCTCCATGCAGCAATTCCTTACTGTGTTTCCTCATTGGGTTAAGTGACTCATAGCTCCTAATTGCATGTGTATCCTGTCCTTTCATTTTCTGGCATTACTTGAATACTTTATTTTTCCCTAACTCAAAAAATAACTGCATTTTTACCTAATTGGATTTAAATATTCTCAGTGAGTAACTTCACGGAGAGATTCTCCTTTCTGATTCTCCTCTACACCCATCTGATGTTGCCAAGAAACGCTAGTTAGGAGGCTGTTGATACTATACCTGAGTAAGTATTGCTTTGTTATGGATCAGAATCTCTCACATATATTTCCACCTTTGAAAAAGTATTTATTACGTGAATTTCAATTATATCGCCATAGTGCTTAATTATACCAGAATATCGAGCAAGTTTGTTCTCTATATACAACTGCATTTGCACACGATGGTTCACAGAAATGCTGTGAAATGAGTAAGAATATTTTTTCATAGCTTCCGAGTCAGGAGTGGTAGAGTGTCATTTTCTCAGGCTTTCTTAAGATATTGATTTCTGGGAAAAAACCAGGGTAACAAACGAAATTTTCAAAAGACTGCAAATGATCAAAACAAGAGGCCTCTCACTAGGGCTCTTTGATATTCTTAATTATAAGAGTCACTATCATCTCATATTGTAAAATACATCATCTCTAACAAGAGATCTGAAAGCTAATGACTTGAAAGAAAGCAAACGCAATCTAAAGCCTGCCAAAGACAGAAGTAGTTTCTTTTTTCTAGGAGTCCCTGGTGAGAATTCATAGTCTAAGGGGAAATGGGGGTGTCTGTGTCTTTAAGCTAGGGTTAAATGAATTTTTTTATTATACTTAGTTCACTGAAGAATACAATTTGGTTGCTCAGAATCAATGGTGTTACATTTTGCAAACCATATATACTTTTTATTTTAAGCAGGGAAGGAAGGGATCCCAGCATATGTTGAAGAGTAGGATCTCCTTCACATACACCTCTTTCAGGAGGAGTCTGAAATACCCACCCTTGGTTCAATCCCACTTACATTTTGACCGGTGAGAACCTAAAACTCCAGTTGCTTATGTGGCTCAGTAAACTGTGATGTTGTAGGCCAAGATTTCCTGATAGTTTTTGTTCAAGGGAAGGGAGTTTAATATCTGTTGGGGTCAACCTACAGCTCTATAGTAAAATCCGTATCCTATGTTGGGTCTCTTTGACTCCATGCCACATGTCTCCTCACTCTCCAAATCCCAGGGCAGCATCCCAAGTTGGTTGTTCCTTTCAGTTCTGCTCCTGCATGCAAATTTACATTAATCCATGTAATGTACACCTCAAATACTGCTTCTTATCATCTTAAAGGGATTTAAATCATTTAATTGCATTTGACAAAAGCAGACATCCTAGGCTACCTTTATAACTAGCAGAGATACATACCTAAGTCTGACTCATTTTCTCTTAAAGGTATATAATGGGTGTTAAGTACCAAAAATGCCCATCCTATTCTTTCATCGATCTCAGACCTTTATTGTAAACAGGGATGAACCACATTCAGATAAACATATGTATGTACAGTGAGTACAATAAAAAGACTGAAGTGTTTAACTCTGATATAGACGCATATGTTGTAAACATACACACAAATATGGACATGGACCAGTCCACGCTTTGAAGCCTCAGAGGCAAGAATCAGCTCCTGGTTCAAGTTTACTAGCAGTATCGGACATAGTTGGATTGACTGGCAGCTAAGGATCTCCAAATTCCTGGACACTCACTCCAATCCTAGTGCAAGAAGACAAGATCAAATAGTCTTGACTGTCTTGTTCTGTTAAGGAGAGCTGCAACAAAATGTCTTCTTCAAGATACCATACAGAGGCTTTTTTAGGTTAGAAATGGTAGTCTTTGGGAATCCTTGCAGTTTGAGATTGTCTGTCATGTGATAACTTTTGTCCAGACCTTTCTAGTGGTGTTCCACCCTGAATAAAGTAACAAAAGGATTAATGAGACATCAACTAAATGGCACAACAGTGGACAGTCACCTGGAAATCAAGGTTATTTCTGTCTCCAGCAAATATTTAAATAGGAAGCAATCTGTGAAAGTGGTTGCTAATCTTTTTCCTCAGCACAGAGTGCTGAAGCAGACCCTGCTTTGAGACCATTACTTGCTATGAAGGAAAAGAATTTGAAGTAAGTCTCACCTGGAGTGACTGGGAATCAAGATGCTGCTTAGATAGGAGATGACCTCAGCATGAAGTTCAAAGCCAATGGAAAAAAAAGGCTCAGATGGGATGTCAGTTCTAGAAGTAATGATAGAGGAGAAAAAAAGAATCTCAAAAAATGTTTAAATAAGCAAAAAGCAAGAATTATTGTTTTGAAATTAAAAAGCTTTGCTGCTTTCTTTTATGTGTAGCAAATGCCAAGAATTCCCATTATTCTGTTTCTTTTGGAGCCAAGGGCAGCGGCATCAAAATGTTCTTTTCAGTGTAATCCCCAGGGGGTAATTGAAATATAATTGCATTTTTTATGAGATGTTTGGATATTAACTTAACTTTATTTTGGTTTAAGATACTTGTATTTCTAAGAAAAAGAAGTCATGTTTTTACTAAGAAAAGGACTTAGTAAGGTCACTGAGGGTTATTCGTTTATCCTTTTAAATTGCTTTTACAGACTTCAATAGAGAAAATATTTTTATTCTTTGCCCCTAATCTATAGCAGTAAAATAATAAAAAAAAAATCACTCTTCTTGTATTTTTTTAATTCTCATTTGTTGTGAACTACTGAGACAGTGACAGTTCTGATTATGGATAATTATGGAGCTTGTACAGATGCTCAGTGATAGTTCAACAATGGCTTAAGCAAAATAAAAGCAGAGTAATGTAATAGGTACATATCAAGTTCTCAGCTGAAAGCTGGTACCAAACACTCGAGTGCCCCCTGCTATTGCAATTTTGCATTACACAGTGCTCTTATACTATTCATTTTTGTTGGCTACATTTTTCCTTCACTGGAGAAGATACAAAAATCCTAGACGACTGATAATGCTTAATTTGAATGAAAATTCTTATGCTCCTGCATAAGAATGTTGACTGTCTAAAATTTCAAGTGCCCTGTGTGGTCAAGGAAGCACTTGAACAGTTCAATCAGTACATTGGCACAGGCAATTCAGACAAGTTGGATGACTTGGTCCCTGGAGATGTTTATTGCCCTTGAGTCCCTGGGCAGGGAGAGCCAAACCACTCAGCTCAGCTGAGGAGACTGGAACTAAGTAGGGTGAAGGCCACCCTTAGTCTTTCACAAAAAACAGGTTTTCCAACCTGCAGAAGCAGTATCCTTATTTTATTTATTGCTTCATGTTGGGTAAGTGAAATACATGTCAAGGATTTGTTTTTTCCTCATGTTTCTTCATTTCAGGAAATTATGTTGACATCTGTTATCATCTCTAGTCAGTTATTTAAAAAGATCAGAAAACAAACCATTCAGCTTTCCTTGATTTATCTGACAAGGGGCAGAATACCCCTAGTGGATAAATGTTCCTCATCCACTTTATTTAGCATCACACTGGCACAGGACATTGACATTATTTGTTTCAAAGACTGAAGTTCCTCATCACCTATGTAAAAGGAAGAATAAGGTATTTTTCATCTTAGAAGATTTAAATTACACTATGCCTCTGGCTTTCTCACAGGCAAGGTTCATTTAAGACAGATGAAAAGGTCCAGTGTTTGAAAAACATTAATTATCATTGGATGATACAAGTTTAGATGATAAAATCTGGCTGCAGGAGGTGGATTTTTTAAAAAAAAGCCTTTTACTGTCATGCTCTTGGAGGGGAAAAAAAGAAAAAAAGGAACAGTGAGTTGTTTTTCCTTTATGGAGAATCCAGATAATCCCAGACATCTGTTAATAAATGTCACACTCAAAATCTTCTAATGAGAGAACACTTTGTATAACTAAGAATATCTATCTCTTTAACGTACTGTAAGAGATGCTTGCTGTTACATTAAAAACCACAGTAAACTCAGAATTGCCTAACCTGCAGGCAAGGTTCACAGGGGAACCCCTTCATTCACACAATAAGTGATACCAGATGATTTCCTCAGAGCAGAAGTACTCAGGATATAGTTTTCTTGCAACATTAAGTATTTCAAGTAAATCCCACAAAGACCATCAGTATTAACAGTTTATGTTTAGTGTTATGTCTGGTCAGTTTTTCAGCTGAACTATGCTCAGGATGAAGGCTGAGCTCAGCCCTTTATTACCAGAATGCTCTCATGAGAGTGGCACTAACATAACTTAGTTCAAAGCTAAACTCAAAGCACAAATGGGAATACAGGGATCACCAGCTTCCCATCAGTGGCTGGATTACCTGGTCTTATGTTTCCATAAAATCCAAGTGACACAGATGAAAGTAGTGATCCACAGACTGACGGACAGATGTATGCACATACCTAAATCATGGATGCTTAGTGTTTGCATCATTAAAAAAACATGCTAAAAAACAAGCAGCAGTTACCAGCTAGTATAAGATCTGAATGTGTCACATACTACAAGTTAAAAATGAAAAATTGTCAAAAAATCAAAGGACAGAGAAAAAAAGGAAGAATTTCTCTGGGCAGAAAAACAGACTGAAAGGTTCGGGTGCATTATTTATGGTAAATTATCCTCTTACCTTTGCTCAAAATTCACTTTATTGACAGGTTTGAAATGGCAAAAATTACCCGACTCCTGTTTAGATAAGCATCTAATTTATTTTTTTTTCAGAGTAGAATAGAATAGGATAGACTATTTCAGTTGGAAAGGATCTACAATAATCATCTAGTCCAACTGCCCGACCATTTCACGGCTGACCGAAAGTTAAATCATGTTACTAAGGGCATTGTCCAAATGCCTCTTAAACACTGACAGGCTTAAGAGTTTCAGAGTAAGAGCCCAATTCCTACACATGCAGGGACAGAATACGATAAAAGTAAGCACAATTGGAAGGAAAGAAAATTTCTCTTGGGTTTTTCTCTTTCATTTCCAATTTTTGGCCAAATAGCTCATGCTGTGTAAGTTCTTTGCTAATACAATGCTCTATAACCTTGCTCATGGATTCTTGCTTACAGATGTTCCCTCTATATAATAAAGTGTCAGATATGATAAACTTCAAGGTGTTTCTTTCAGTTGAGAAGAATACTGTAAGCCACTCCATTTCCCTTTGTGGTGCTCTGTTGAGCAACATTTTAGTGTAGTGTTGTTTAAAACATGCACATGACTATAGTAGAAATAAATAGGGTTTTGGGAATGAAACAGAGAGATTATTAAAAGCACTGAAAACCTCTATGTGAAGACAATCTAAAGAGTATCATTAAATTAAAGAAGAAATCCATAATATCTCCTAGAAAAAATAAATTGTACAGAAAGTGTTGCAATTACTCTCTCCTAATATAAAAAAGATTTGGGACTTCCAGCAAAGCTGGAAAGTGAGATGTTTACAACTGATTTTTTTTTGCTTAACAGAACAATCAATATGAGAAATGCATCTCCTCTGCCTCCCTCTGATATAATTGGGTTAGTGCATTTTAGAAAAAGACAAAATATACACACAGATAATAAAAAATAGAATGTCAGAGTGAAAAGCCTGAATTGTGTATCCTAGTGCAGAGTCAATGCTGGGTATCAATTTAAAAATTAGCCAGGGGAAGGGTGCTGTATAACTGGCTGCTTAGGGGATTTGGGAATAGAGTGGAAACTGTAGTACTTTGCTGCCAATCTGAGGTGATTCTGCCCCTCTGCTCTGCTCTGGTGAGACCCCACCTGGAGTACTGTGCCGAGCTCTGGAGTCCTTGGTACAGGAAAGATATGGACCTGTTGGAGAAGGTGCAGAGAAGGGCCATGAAAATGACCAGAGGGATGGAACACCTCTCCTATGAGGAAAGGCTAAGAGAGTTGGGGTTGTTCAGCCTGGAGAAGGGAAGACTGGGGAGTCTATATTGTGGCCTTAAAATGGGCCTATAAGAAAGATGGGAAAAGACTTTTTAGCAGGACCTGTTGCAACTGCAAGAGGGGCAATGGTTTAAAACTGAAGAAGGGGAAATGCAGGCTGATGTGAGCAAGTAATTTTTTACAGTGAGGGTGGTAAAATCCTGGCACAGGTTGCCCAGGGAGGTGGTGGATGCACCATCCCTGGAGATATTCAAGGCCAGGCTAGTTCAAAATGTCCCTGCTCATTGCAGGGGGGTTGGACTGGGTGATATTTGAAGGTCCCTTCCAACCCAAACTGTTCTATGATTCTGTGATTTTTATGTGTAAGGTCAAATGCTGTAGCCCCAAGAAAGCTGGGGACAAAGGAGTCAGAGGTATTTTGCAAAACCTAGATCTTGCACGTCCTGATCTTCCTGTAGGGCCCCAGAGCCTCTTTTGAAAGCAGGGTTTCCTCTGATTTGCACTGATACAAGCAAAATGCGAACAAAACAAGGGCTGTCATCAGATGGCTTTTACGCAAATGGCTCTGGCAGTTTTCAGGGGTTACCTCAGGTTCCCACAGCTATTCATTGCTTTTGGCTGTAGGAACCTACCTGACAGCTGAGCAAGCAAAACAGTATCAGAGCACCTCAGCCTGGGACTAAATGAAATTTCTAGACTTATTTCACAGGGTATAGTATTCTCATTCTGAATGTAACATACTAGAAAAAACAAACCCAAAACCACAAAAAAGCCCCCCCAAAAAAAGCCAACCCAAAACCAAAACAAACCCCAAACCAACCCCCCCCAGACAGGAAAGTATATACAAAAGAAGCACTAATTTAACCTAGTTCCTATAGGGAGACATCCTATGTTGGTATAGTTTATACCTAGACAATACTGTAATTTACTATAACAAGCCAGTTTACACACAACTTTATCTCTGGATTTTCACAAATTTATTTGAGATTAAAATGCTGATTTAGTTTACCTGTATATTATAGCAGATAGGCATGCTATATGGATTACATGTAATTTCTACCTGTTTTAAAGTAGATTTTGGAGTCATTTAGGAGCGCCAATGCCCTAAGTTGCAGTGGTCATGCAAGGGCTATAAAGACCCAGATGTCTTATGATTCTAACTTGTAGCTAATTAAAGTGGTTAGCAATTTTTCCTCAAAGGAAGTGTTGTCATCCTGGTAAAAAAGGGAATTTAGAGAAAGTTGTGTGACTATGCTGGGAACAGGTTATTATGGTATTCCTGTTGTCATTCTAAGCTTCTCTTGTTTTTTGTTTCCAGAAAAAGCAGTGGATGTAATGGTAACAGTTCCATAGGTGTTTGATTTATACCAGATGGTGTTTTGGGGGTTTATCAGACTTTTTTTCTTTATTCGTAACATTTAGAAGAAGCTATGCCAGTACAATTCTTTATTTCAGTATGGTGAATTTCACAGTTTCCTAAGTACTTCTCCTTGAGACATCTGTGTTTTCCAGTGTCATGGTTTAACCCCAGCTAGCAACTAAGTACCGCGCAGCTGCTCACACACTCCTCCCTTCCTCTCCCAGGAGGAGAATCTGAGGAAGGTTGACATAAGAACAGTTTCATAACTGAAATAAAGTAAAATATAATAATTGAAATAATAATAACAATAGGAAAAAGAAAAAAAGAAGAATAAAAATCAGGAAACACAAGTGATGCACAATACAACTGCTCACCATCTGCCGACCAACACGCAGCCTGACCCAAGCAGTGATTGGTGGCTCCCAGCCAACTCCCACCAGTTTATATCTGTGCATGATGTACTGTGGTATGGAATACCCCTTTGACTAGTTTGGGTCAGGTGTCCTGTCTCTGCTTCCTCTCCCTGGCAGAACATGCGACTGAAAAGTACTTGGTCAGAGTAAACATTACTTAGGAACAACTAACACATCAGTGTCTTATCAGCGTTGTTCTCAGACTGAATCCAAAATCACAGCACTGTACCAGCTACTAGGAATAAAATTAACTCTATCCCAGCTGAAACCAGGACACAGAGAAAGAGAAAACTTTACTTTTTCCCTCTGTTCGCACAGAGCAGTGTTTGTGGAAGAATAGATGGCTAATGAGAACTTCACTGTGAAAAAGTTCTCTGGAATGTAGTGCTCAGGTATACATTTCTGCTCTTTGAGACCACAAAAAAAAAAAAAAGGAAGTTAAAAAAGACAAAAAATCAGACTATAATAAAAAAGACAAGTACTAGCAAAATTAAGATGTTTCCCATTTCCATTTTAACAATAAGAGATGAAACTTGTAAGGTTATCATGGAAGTATTTTAGAAAATGTGAATTTTGCTCATGACAAGATTTTATTTTACTTGCTTATTTCTGTTGGTTTTGCTAATGGACGGGGAAATAGGAAGGACACAGACAACAATGTAAAGAATGATCGTATTTTACTATTAATATTAAGATAATATAGAAACAAAATGATATATTTGATAACACAATTAGCTTACTATGCTCTGGACTTAAGCAACAAAAAAAATAAGCAAGGCAATGCACTTAATCATTACTATAAGAGAAAGAGAATAGTGATTAAGAAAAAGATACATCACCAATTGCCTAAATACGTTACCATCATCCAGATCTGCAGCCGCTGGGGAGCCCCTGTTGCAGCAAGGATTTGGGGAACCCCTCCTGGCAATTGGGAAGTTCTACGTAGTGTGTCCACCCATAGAGGAAGTCTCCAAAGTTGCTGCAAGAGGGTCCAGCTTTTGTAGAACCAAATTATCAAGTCAGAATAACTTGCGTATTCTTTTGTGTGGAAATATCTGGTGGTACACCTCCTGACCATCCGGGCCCAGGGCTTGGCCAGGTTGGTGGGTTTCCTAAAATACCTTGCAGATGATTGCACAAGATCCTTGCAGGCAGTTGCACAGAATCCTTGCAATAGTCATCAGATCTACAGTATCCATTCTAGTATTAAAACAGCTAACATTAAGTGGTTTATTGAGTCTATATATAAGGTTTATTTCAAAACATCAGCATCAGAGGTGTATCGTTATGTCTTAGTATGTCAACTAGTACAAAAGGCAGTGATCATATGATGTATGGGATTCATCTGTAAGTCAGCTCTGGCTTGGGCCTGTTGTTCAGGCCCTAGCACTTCACTGTATTGCCATGGAATATAGTGACATTTCATAAATTAGGAAAAAAAAGATTGCTTGTATTAGGCAGAAACATTTGACAATGTGTAAGTAATATTCTTGAATACCGAAATAAAAAAATGATACAAAAATTTACATATCTGAAGATTGAAAAATTTGACAATGTGTAAGTCATATTTCAGAATACTAAAATAAATGATACAAAAATTTACATATCTGAAGATTTATTCTCTCTATATGCATATTTTATATAAAGATTGAATTTCTTGTTGAAAAAGCAAATTCACGTGCAATATCTCTTGCCCAGAATATTCATTGAACGTCTTGAAATTGGACTCATCCTTTATTTTCATATTTTTAACTTTTATTGATATTAATATTTATCATTGTAAACAAGTGTTTTTCAAATTTGGATGTTTATGCATAGCTTCTTTACAGTTTTTCAAGCCAAATCTTTGCTACATATGCTGTAATTTGGTATACTGTAAACATAAACATTTGTGTTTCCATAGTATTTTGAGTAATCTTGTATATTAAAAAATACCTTGGCAAAAAAGTACTGTCAAAAAATTGTTTTGAACAATATACTGGGCATTGAACAGACATCTTGTGCACATTAATTTAACAATGTTCTGTGAGTATGTAGTCCTTAATCTGCATGAATCTTTAGAATAGATTCTGCATTTTCTGTCCTTTAAGAATCTCCTTGTAAAGGATTTACATTGAATAGAATTTTAAATTTTGCTCATCTCTAAAAATTCCAACTAGGTTTTCTCATACCTTATGATGGAATATTACATCAGTATGAATTTAGATATATGTTACTCATATGAATGCATACTTCATAACATATTATTTTACGATCCTGAAATACAGTTTTCAAAATGTTTGTCAAAATTTGGCTCTTTCTATAATAATTTAGGTATAGACCTGGCATTAATAACACAAGTTTGAATGTTGTGTCTGAGGTGGGCTGACCCCAGATATTAACTAGAAGCCCATACTCCTCACTCACTTATTTACTCCTTCCCAAACAGGCTGATGGAGAGAACTGAATGGGTAGAAGTGAGAAAAAGCTGATGGTTGAGATAAAAGCACTTTGTTAAGCGAAGGGAAAAGCAGAAAAACAAAGAAAAGAAGTGATGTTATAAAGCAGTCACAGTTACTTACCACCAGAGGATTAATGCCCAGACAGTCCCAAAGCAATGGTTATTTTAGAAAAAACTCCCTCTCCCTTTATTGCTGGGCACAATGTTATGTGATATGGAGCGTTCCTTTGGTCAGTTAGGGTCAGCTGTCCCAACTGTGTCCCCCCTCCACCTCTTGCCTATTCTGTAGGGCAGCACAGTGAGAAACAATGAGAAACTGTACAAGCACAGTTCAAAGATAACTAAAACATGGGTGTCCTAGTAACACACTCCTGGTCACCAGTTGAAAACATGGCACCATACAGTCTGCTGTGAAGAAAATTAACTCCATCCCAGCCAGACCCAGTACAATACATATGCAAAGAACACATTTTAGGCATTTGCATGATTGCAGACCCAATCCCTTAAGAAAAATAATGAACATTTATTTATTTGAATAATAATTTCTAATTCTCTTTATTTTGTGATAGCCTGAGCATGTACCTTACATGGTTAAGATGCCCTGTTTCAAAATATTTGCTGCCCTGCATTTTTTCTCACAGGAGTCAGAACATACCTGACACTCATCAGCATCCATCACAAAACACAGTGGTCAAGAGATCTGTCATTTAAAAAAATGGATGGAAGAAGCAGTCAAAGACCATCTCTTGACTAATTTGATCTCCCCTTCTGACTGAGAGGAAGGAGGAAAAAGTGACACAGAAGTCCCATCAAGCAGTCTTAACAGCTGAAGAAGATGGGCCAAATTCATTTTTTCCCACTAAACCAGAGTAATTCTGAAGCCACAAATACAAAGCTCAGATACAGAAAAACAAGGTAGCCTGGCACTTAGAGTGCTCGTCTGAAAAGGAAAGCTTGGGTCTACATAACTCAATGTTAGCTATCTGCTTATTACATAATAGATTTTAGGGGTTTTGTTTACTGAGTTAATAATTTTGAGATCCTTTCCATTTTGTTTTACAGCCTACATTTTCTACTGTGTTTCTAACCCTTTGGTATTCTTCTCTCATTTATTATGACTGTTCTTTGGCTACAAGAATGTTTGCGAAATGCATAGTATAAAACCAAATTAGTAGATTAACTGATTGTAACAGGACATTTGTAGTTACAGAGTCTAACCTGTATAACACAGTCCATAAGACTTTGAATTAATTCTTACTGGAACTGGAGCGTATCTTTCAGATAAACATGCAGTCTTAATTTAAAAAGCAGTCAGTGATGAAGATTTTTACCACAGCCCTTGATCTCCAGTTGCAGTGTTAAGTCTTTTGTCTCAGTAAAATCTGCATTTTGATTCAAATAACTATGTCAGTTTCAAGATTAATAATTACATTGTGATACTCTATACCAGTCAATATCTGGATTATTTTTTTTAATGATGCTCAGTGGAAGAATGTATTTGTAAGAAGCAGCCTATTTTTGTAATGCAAATAGATGATTTGCTGTATAATAGAGGCTGAATTCCAGCTTTTTCTCTGATCCTCTCCTTATATCCTCTCACAGTATCACTAGCTCACAAATTGATCAAATCAATTATTTCAGGACTGGAATTTTCCATGTTTAGGGCTGAGTTCCATTACATTCCTGACAAGTCACAGCCCATCACGGAGAACCACTGTAAGCTGATACAAGGAACTCTTTCCTGCTGACATTGACCCTCCTGAGGGATGGAGGCTAAACCATGGAGCTTTTGTTGGCATGAGAGTACTGGCACCTGGGGACCTGCTTACAGAAATAAACTGGTTACTGGGTATATATATTCTATGTTCTACCTGACAAAATCGTAATTGGGGAACTATGACAGGAATTGGGTCTAAATCTCGCTCCGGAAGAGAACTGTTTCTGAAACAGGAAAATTGCTTATTAAAGTGTGGAACCAGAATAAAAATTTGGTATACTTATGTTAACGTATGAGCTTTTCAGGTACTTCCTGAAGGACACAGTCCCTCAGTATAGGTGGCTAACAGTAAATTCTTGGGGTTTTGATAGTCTATATGGTTCCCCAAACACTATCTTGTAGATTTCCTTTCTTACTTTTTAGCTAGTTTGGAAAGGGAAGTAAATACTTTTTTCTTCATCTGCCCCTTTTTCTCTTAAACATAGGGAAGGTTGAAGTGACAAGGCAAGATTAGTTCAAACTTTCATAAGAATCTTTCTAAGGAAGAGAAACATTTTGTTACTGTCAGGAAGCTTGTATTAAAAGTAAAAAAAAGTTCAGTAAGTTAAGAGTTTACCTCCATAATACCTCCATTACCTACATAATACCAGGCTTGTGGCTGGTCAGGAGATTGCTGGATTATGTCTGTCCATGGCAGATAGAGAGCTGTTTCATATGGAACAGTTAAAGTTGTTCTCCCTGAAACATGTCAATCACCAGTCATTCAGATCATATCATGAATCTTTCAGTAAGTCATATAATGGAAAATTCCATTAAGTAGAATGAAACCTAAACCAAAAATCTGCTTCAAGTAAGTGCTTCAGTTGCCAGGGTTTTAGATTTCTAAACTATTTGTAAAAATAAAATGATCCTTTAGCACTTAATTAGAGAAGTTGTTAGTGTCTCTCAAATTTGAAACTCAGCTTTATCAAAAATATTTTATAGGTATATACTGCTTATTATTAAATGTGTCAAGCAAATGCTGGTTGTGATCATTCAGTACCACATGTTCTTGCAACAGACGTAATGCATTTAGTTTTTGGTGTAGAACTCCATGAATTGCTTATTCCTTCCAACTATAATAACACCACCAAAATGAAGAAAATTTGCCTAGCTTTTTCCTTCTCTTTTTGTAGACAAAATTATCAGGTTAACATATTAGGGCTGATGCTAGAAAGGTACAGTTTGTAAAACCACCAGTTTTTTCCTCTCACCACATCAACGCTCTTTGATTCCTAATAGTGTGAAATGATCTTTGTGCGTCTTTGGGAACTAGTGGTTTTGACTTTTGCAAAGCCTCTGGGAACTGGTCATTTGTGATCAAAATGTTACTGGTCAAATGCTTTAAGAAATGTTTTGCAGGTTATATTCAGACAGTTGAAGATAATACCTGAGGTATTATCTCCCACTCACTGGCTTGATCCAATTTCCCTCTAAGAGCTACATGTGAGCCCTTCAAAAGTCTTCGAAGTTGCTGACTCCATTACTGACTTTTTACCAGGAACTAGGTGAGATTTAAGATCTGTGAATATTCACCATGAAAAAAAAAAAGTATGACCTTTGAATTTAAAGTACATCTGGCATATATTTTTTCTGTTTGTACACCACTCCCTTCCTCTCCCGTCTTTTCTGTATATTGAGGATATTTGGCTAAAAATTGAAAAACTGTTTTCACACATTAGATTTTTTAAATGGATAGGCTTAAGTGTACTTTGATTGAAAGTATCTTGAAGGCATTTTAATAGTCACACAGCTGTTCTGTGGAGCATAAGTCTAGTAATTATAACAAACCATAGAAAGTTTACATTTTAAAGAAATACAAGTGTTCTTTATGCAGCCAAAGGAGCATATGTGCTAGAGTGCATATGTATCTTTGACATTGAATATAAATTGGCAGAGGTGGTTAAAATAATTATTGCTGATTCTTCAGTTTTCCTTTTTCAGACGTCTCTTGAATGATGTTTTCCTTGTGGTTTTATGACCACCCTCCACCTCCATCTGACTTTGGGTGCACAAGCAACAATAGTGAGCATGTAATATGTCATGAGCAATGCCATATGTTGCTCCAATTTGGAACTGGTGACATTGCACAGCTCAGCACTGGGCAGAGCTGTGCTGACTCTTTCTACCCAGCACTGCTGGTGATGCACACAAGCACTAGCCTGAGTTACAAAAATAGCAAATGAAAACTAGCCCAGGGGTAACCCTTCACCCCTGCCTCAAATTCCAGTTACTATTTCTAGAAATACCAGTTCAAGATATCTCTGCATAATGAAATATTCTATAGGTTGGATACATCCTGAATAAAAATTCGTTGGAGAAAGCACATGCAATAGAAGACAGCCCTAAATTATCACAGCATCAGCACAGCTCAGCTGCTTGCATTTCTTTTGCTAATGGGCTGTACTAGAGAATTTCATAGTCAGATTGGTGTTTGTTGCTTGGGACCATGCTCTATTTCATTCCTGAAGGCCAAAGTATCTTTCTTCGTACTGAAGATATTGGTCATAAATAATGACCATAATTACTTTTTGAATGTTATAGAGTGTGCTCATTTGCTTGGAATGCAATAGGACCTACGTTGGCATAGGCAATGCACACAGCTACAAGACAGATGGCTCTTATAGCCCAAAATTAAAAATGTAAGGGCCCTGAACCTATGTATCATTCTGAAATATCAGAAGCTAGAATGACTGTACTTTCTGTGTCTTCACTGCAGGAGGCTTTGTGAATACATGTGAAATGGTGAGTAAGGACCAGGGTGAGAATTCATTATTTTGAGAGAAGTCAAAAGAAGTGTATGTATTAGAGCATACTTCAAGCCATGAGAAAGTCACCATCTCTGGATACCTAATTGCTCTTCTTCACATTGCATAAGGTCCATGGGGCCACTGGTTCTGTGGAAGAGTAGAACAAGTTAAATTAATTCACCACCTAGTCAGACAAACAGGGGTTATTTGACTTACTTCAACCAAAAAAAAAATCTCATTCTCCAGAGAATGAGAGTGAAGAACTCCTGGTGGAATGAAGAAACACAAAGCAGCAGTGCTAGAATTGAAATTCTTGAATGACATTGTGCATTAGGGGAGACAGGATGTGTTGAGAGTAAGGAGATAGCAGGAAGAAAGATGATTGCTGTCATTTAAATAAAGCTACTTGACTTTTATCAGATAGGGGGAAAAGATTACTTGGCACTTATATTAATTGCTGAAGAGACATAGGAGACTCATTTTGAGCCTAAGTACTATGGGATACCTCATCAAAGCTGCAGAATTAATTTTACTTGGTCTAAAAAATTAAATATGAGAAAGAGCTTTTTTTTTTTTTTTTTTTTTTTTTAATTTGTGCATCTTAGATTGGAAGAACTTCACTGGAAGCAATTTGGTGCAGTTCGCTAATGCCAGCTGTTACAGACCAGAATTGCTTCCCAAACCAGACTAATCTGGCAAAACTTCTCCCTGTAGGTGGTGACCTCTATCCCAAGAAATGTATCTGTGTTAGCGAGCAGGCCCCTCCTTATAAATCTGCTAAAGTCCAGGTGTTTTCTTTGGGAAGAATTTGAAGGTGGGGACAGTCTGGAATTCTCCCTCACCTTTTTTTTTTTTTTTTTAATATGACAATGCAGCAAAGAAACTAAACATGGAAAATTGCCTGTAGAGGCCAGAACACATTACACTCTCAGTAAAGGTACTATATGCATACGTGCAATCAAAACCATGTTCCTCTATTCAACTTCACTTCAACTGTCCGAGAAGTGGCATATTCTTCAGGCCTTCACATACATATATAGTATGATTTGCTATACCTATGGAGCAAAAGCAGATTAAGAAGGTGAACATTTAGCCGTGTTGCCTGGACCTAAATCCAATGCCTCAAACTGAGAGATGAATCAGAAACAGATTCCTGCAGCAGATGACAGAACAACACCAAAGCTGATCACTGCCAGCTAGAGTGTCATAGTTTGGCTGGGTTGCTTCTTGTTATGAGAAAGGCAAATAGCTAAAACTTTAGTAATAACTGAATTTAGAAAACTTCTTTCCCTTGATTTTTTTCCCCCCAGAGAAATGTGAAGTTCAGTAAGCACTGTATCCAAGATTTTACTGCAATTTCCCAATGGACAGTCATGAATAGAACTGGGAGGAAAATGTTTTCATGAATCAGCAGCCTAAAAATGTTCATTAAATATAAATCAACACTTCTTTTGTTTTGCTTTTTAAGATTATTTTTCATTACTTTGTAAAATAATTCATGTGGGTTTTTTCAGTATGACCCCGTATAGTCTCAAAAAGAAAACACTTTTTAAATTAAAAATAAAAAATCTGAGTTAGAGGGATTTAAATGTAAAAAAAATCTTTTGAAGCATTTAATCAAAAAGGCTGTCTTATTTGAATAAATTTCTCTTTGATAAATAGAGTTTTTATAACAAAATACACTTACAATAAAAAATTTCCTATCAAGTTTAATCACAGATCTACCAAACACCACTGTCTTATATGATTAAAGTTATTCATTTGAGCATTGTATTAAATCTGTCTTTATGACAGTGAGAATTCCTGTAAGTAGATACAGACCACTGAATTCTCGAGATCCAGTGTGGAAAATTGATACAAAAAGTAATGATATTAAAATATAAGGAGGCAATAGGCCTGCATGAAATTAATTCATTGCTTCTCTGAAAAGAAATCTTAATTAGCTTTCCATAACCCTAATCTTTGAACTGCAACAGGTCATTGTAAAATTCTGCTTTTGAAATCCCTATGCAGTGAAAGATCTTTTCTCAAACTACAGATTCTAATACTTGGTTATAGAAAATACACTGACATATTTGAAAAAAAAAAAAAAAAAGAGGAAGAAGCAGTCACTATTTTATTGCAAATAAACTATGTATATTGTAAAGTACCACTCTGTTATCAGTTCTACAGAACCATCATTGCAAGCATGGGCTTGCAAGGGTTCATCCCCATCACATTATTTTGAAAGAGACTACATTGCTTGGGCACTGCTATTATATGAACATTCAACTTTCAACCTGTTTAAAGGGTTGCCTTTAAAAAACAGCACCCGAAGTGATTCATGAACTCCAAGTGACATGACATGATTGTGGCCACACTGTCACATGAATGTCTCCTTTTGCAGAGAGACTAGATTCATTTCTACATTCTCTCTTACATGCTTTTTATATTTTATTGGCTGTATGTCACCATTTGTTTTATCCAAATACTTTTTCTTTCCTTTTACTAGAATTACAACTGCTTTTTCCTGAAGTCAATATTTTCTAAAGGTTTTAGTTTGTCCTAAAAGATCAGGAACGGAGAATGAAAGCTTACTTTTTTATTTTTTTTTTTAATGTTCTGTAACCAGAATGCTGTAATAATTTCTTACATATCTATTGAACATGTAGAACTACATTATATCTCTGAATATAAAGTTACATTCCCAGATGTACGTGAAAAACTTTGAACAACCTAGACTGTTTTCTTAAGTTGTTGAATTTATATGAGAAAATATGTATCCCCGACCCCAATCAGTCTATTAATTTCTCTGTTCTTACTTCAGCTGAACAAATTAAAAGGAAGCCAAAGGCAATAACAACAGGGACAATCAAGTTAGCATTGCAAGGGAGTCTTGTTTACAAACTACAGCCAACACCAATTCATTTCTGGCTTCAGTTCCCTACCTCCACTTCAAAATCATTTATTCACAAATGACAAATCTTGCGAACTCTTGAGGACCTGGCATGTTATGGATCTTGCAAGTATAATAACTATATATTTACTAGTTCTAAAAGCTTCATTTGGCACCGCCAAAGGACCAAGCAGATTTAGCAGCCAGATGTCTGTTTATTGAACTGATATACGCAAATAATATTTGTAAGCAGTAAGTTGGGATTCTAAAATGGTGCTTGTAATAAAAAAGACAAAAATATAAACTAGACTTGCATAGACTTTTATTGCTTCAGAAACATCAGAATCAAGACTATTGTCTCGAGACAAAAGTATTTTTTTCCTTTTGCTTCCAGAAATAATAGATTGATGATCCATAAATTGCCTTCTGTGCTGGACCCCAAAAGGCTCTTAGACTGCCCTAGTAAAACATGACTTCCTTGATTATCCTCTTATTCTTTTCAAATACACTGAATTATTTATTTATTTATGTATTTTCTAAAGCAATCACATGTTTTCAACTTTCTGAACATTTGCAATCATTATTTTCTGTGGTTTATTCCTCGGAAGATTTAATTCCACCCCTAATTATAAAAAGTAACCCCTATTATGGACAGTACCATATTCTGTTCACTGTGCCAAAAAAACCCGAAAAAATCGAGAATGGGGTATATATTAATCTACCTAAGAATAGCAGATGCCATCCCTTTACCAAAGCAAATATGTGGTGTAGCTTGTCCAGTAAAGATAAGTTAAAATACATCTCCAAAGATACAAATTATTCTTACTTTTGAAGTAGCAAAAATCAGACACTGCCAATCATTCCCTTTCCCATAGAAAAGCTCCTCCTCTGAAAGTTAAATTCTAGTTAGTGTTTATCAGAAGCAAAGCTCATAGAGATTCTAACACTGACAATGTTTGTTAGCAAACACAAAAAGCCTACAGTTTATCACAAACATTTTGATTTTTAAGTAAAGTCTTATTTAGTTAACAGCTTTATTTATCTTATTGGTATCCCAAAGAAATCAATGGTTGACTACAGTTTAAAATTAAAATGTGGTCAAAGTAAAATACCTTCAGAACAACTAAATTACCTATCACCACTGAGATACTTAGTCTCTTTGCTGAACATCTTGAAATATTTAAACATAGAATTAACAACAACTTTATATTACAGAGGACCTGTGTAACATTCATCGGTGTCATGCCTAAGAGCCTTTTGAAAGCAATCAAATAACAAAAAGCCATGGTTCATTATTTATTTTAATCATATGATTTATTTGAAAATAAATCAAAGATAATTGACTTCTGTTCGTGACTGTGTTTGTTGTATCTTGTTCCTATTGTGTTAGTTTCATCCAAAGGCTTTTGGTTCTGCTTTGCAAGGGCCAGGGAGGTTTCCTCCTCCCATTCCCATCTTCTCTGAAGAGTATTTTGGCTTCTGGAAGTGTTTACCATCCTCCTCTGACACCATCGTGACAAGCTATGGACAAAGATGGGTGTCTGGCAGATGTGCTAGCACTCCTCATGGTACTAAAAGTCTGAGGAACATGACTTGTGTTTTGTTCACATGTTGATGATTAATGTGATCATCAGATCTGGAGTCAAAAAGACTTTTATCCTCAGCCCTACTGACACTAAATATTGCGTTCTTGGTTTTGGTTTTCCAGCTTCCTTTTTGGCACAGACCATGGTTCATTTCATAGGATCACTTGGGTGACTTAGGACACTGGTGATGCTTTCAATCTCTCATGCTCCTATTTTGTTCCTTCTGGGGCTTTGAATTCTGTGGGGGGTTTGCCTTCGCTAGCAATCAAGCACGCATACAACTGCTTGCCCCTCACCTTCAATAGGGAGGAAATAAGAACAGGAATGAGAAAACTCATGGGTTGAGCCCAAGACGGGGAGATTGCTTACCAATTATCACTGTATGCAAAACAACCTCAACTTGTGGAAAATCAATTTCTTTCGTTCTTTTTCTCCCTCTCCTGCTGCAAATGAATAGCTTGTTTAGTACACAGTCTTCAGAAGATTTCTTGTTCTTCTTTTTCTAAGGGCCTTCAAACACAGCCAGGGACCAAAGAGCTTGTCATCCTCCATCCTATGACTGGAAGAACATTTCCCATAGATATACTCCATTAGATGAATAACGTATATCCATTTGTGTAAGGTGAATATACATAGGCATTTGGTCATGTATGAGCCCTGATATACCTATCAGCTTATTAATGGCAGCTGAACAGTCTGACAGTGGTAAATTCATTGACTAATACTGTCAGACCTTCTGGAGAACCTAAGTCTGTATACTATATTAAAGCAGAGATCCTGACAAATCTGAAGGAGTCAGTAGTTGTACGTTTTTAATTTCTACATTTCATCATCATCCATCATAGATAGTTGCTGAGCATTTTGGACACAAACTGACTTTTCCGTATTTTTAATCAGCATTCAAATATTATATTTCTCAAGTTGTTAGCTTTATCCCCAACTTCCACGTGCTGATGGTCCCTGATCCTAGCTATGTGTGCTGCTGTAAACCTTAAGTCTTTCTCAGAGCTATTATTGTGTTACAACTAGTAGGGACACAAAAATTTAGAGATAATTTCTTTCGTTCTTTTACTATCACTCAAGATTAGACTAGTATTATGGGTTTTATCTTCTGTGAAGATTAACAGCACGGACCCAGAGCATCTTCATACAGTGAATCACCTTATTGCCTACTGCTCTAACATTTTATACCATTCTAACTACAGTTATTTTTAGCCTATTGCTCTAGCTTTTTTACCATTCTATTTGTAGCCTATCATGTTTAGTTCCTGACTTATGGTTTCTTTTTTAACACTGCTTGCCGTCTCACAATCAGTCCCAGAATAGCCAGTCTCTTATCTTTATGCTCTCTCCTCCTCAGCCAGGTGTCTTGGTATCTTATGCTGTCTCCTCCTCAGCCAGCTGGGTTACTCTGCTTAATTGCACAATGTACTTTGTTCCTTCTTTAACTCCTTCTTCTCCAGCCAAGCAGTTACTTCTCTTTGGTGATTATCAAATAGTTTCCATTGTTTCCCACAGTCTTCCCTGTCAGTATGTCAGCTGCATACACAGGTAAAGATATACAACCAGTTAGTTACTGAAAATAGAAAGCAGCTATATAGGGAATACGATGTTTTGCAGGAAAAGGAAAAGTAGGTATCTCCACCAGCAGCTCAAAGCCCAAAGATGTTACAGGGAGACTTTTTGCCTTCAGTGGTCAGGACCCAAGTGATCCATATCTGTAAAATTAAAAAGCCTGTTGTTCAACTGTACTGTCAAAAGTTAAAAAGAACCTATGCATTTGAGTTTTTTATTTTTAGCTTGATGTAAACCTGTGTTAGGTACAATCCCATTTTCAGAGTGAATGAAATTCTGTGTTATCTGAAAAGCTAGAGCTGCTGTCTCAAGTTTATGGAGCTTAACTTCTTTAGCTTGACAGATGCTGTTCAGGATCAAAAGATGTTGATGTAAACAATGCTGTATCTTAGAATCATAGAACCATAGAATGGTTTGGGTTGGAAAGGACCTTAAGATCATCTAGTTCCAACCCCCCTGCCATGAGCAGGGACACCACACACTAAACTATGTCACCCAAGGCTCTGTCCAGCCTGGTCTTGAACACCTCCAGGGTTGGAGCATTCACAACTTCCTTGGGCAACCCATTCCAGTGCCTCACCACCCTCACTGTGAAGAACTTCTTCCTTATATCGAACCTAAAGTTCCCCTCTTTAAGTTTGAAGCCATTACCCCTTGTCCTACCACTACAGTCCCTAATGAAGAGTCCCTCCCCACCATCCTTGTAGGCCCCCTTCAGATACTGGAAGGCTGCTCTGAGGTCTCCACGCAGCCTTCTCTTTTCCAGGCTGAACAGCCCCAACTTTCTCAGCCTGTCTTCATACGGGAGGTGCTCCAGCCCTCTTATTGTCCTCGTGGCCCTCCTCTGGACTTGCTCCAACAGCTCCATGTCCTTTTTATGTTGAAGACAACAGAACTGTACACAAGGTCAGAAAAACTGGGGAGGAAGTTGCCTGGGTAGAATCAATGTAGGATAGAAGGAAGAAGCATGTTAAACGTCTAAATAACTATGACTATATGAAACAGTACAATAATTTTCATAAACATGAATTCCAAAACATAAGGCAAGTCCTATCAGACAAGTGCAGTGATACTCTGCTGCTCACTCCTAAGATCACTCATGAGACTGCTATATGATAGTCTCATATTTTTTGCAAATCTTTAGCTTAAATCCTATTCTTTTATATCCCTGCTTCTCTAGAATGTCACAAGACA
Source organism: Nestor notabilis (assembly GCF_000696875.1). Classification (NCBI taxonomy): domain Eukaryota; kingdom Metazoa; phylum Chordata; class Aves; order Psittaciformes; family Psittacidae; genus Nestor; species Nestor notabilis. The sequence continues at coordinate 23,008 of NW_009910573.1, forward strand.
GACTCTTTCTGTATTTCCAAGGCCTTCTTATTTTGCAATATATATA